>NW_024351543.1:13715220-13993348 GCF_902729225.1 Pteropus medius
ATACTTCCCTCAGTAGCTTCAACTTTTATTTCTTATAGGACAAGGTTATGGGAAAAGTTTGTACCTTTCTTACAGAGGCAGGTGCTCTCTTCCTGTGAGACCTGTTCCTCAGAGAGATACTTTCTCCAATCTCCTCCCCTGTCCTCAGTCTTAATTATGAGTGTTCGGAGGTTTGTGGAGAAAGAGCCTGCAAGTGGGTGTGAACTATTCTTGTGTCTGTGGCTACTAGGGTTTCTGTATTTTCATGTTAGCCTACACTCAGATATTAACAATGAATTAAATATAACTGAATTCTTTTTATCCACTTGGGTGATAGTTTCATTTTTTTTTATCCTCTGTCACATGTAATTAACTGCTAATGTCCCATCTCTCCTTGGGGGCATTTGTCTTCCCTTAGATTTCAGGCTAGTTGATTATTCTGCAACCTCAGCTTTCCAATAAATTCAAGAATAGATATGGTTTTGTAGATTATTTGACTTTCTTGTTTAAAATGGGGATGATGTTTTTTCCAGTTTCTCCATCCTAGATGGAAGCTGGAATTCCTCTATAATTAAAGGTACTCTTAATTTTTAACTGTTTTACACAGTAAACATTTCAGCATTACAGGAAAGTTGCAGGTATAGTCAATAAATTCCTGTTTACCCTTCATCTAATTTATCAGTTATTAACATTTTGCCAGATATGCTTTATCACTATCTTCCTGTGTGTTTACACATTGTTATTATAATTATTGAACCATTTAAGAAGAGAGTATTCATGTTTACCCATGAATACTTCTATCTCCTTATCTTTTTTTAAACTTGGTAATATATGAAGATCTTTATATGTCAACAATTATATATTGATATTAAAGTACGCATAGGTAATTTGTACTCATTAAAATTTTTCCCATCTATAGGTATCATTAATGGGATTGGAAATTCTAAGTGCCTTTGTGGACAGATTATCAACACGATTTAAGTCCTATGTAGCAATGGGTAAGTTAACTTTATTTAAAAATCATTGTAGATTTTGACATGCTGATTTTTTTTTCCTCATAGTTTTTTTTTTAACAATATTAATTCTCTGTAAATGCAAAAATGTAATTTTGTACAATCCAGAGGTCTGCTATTTAGCATTATAATTTACCGAGACATAAAAGATTTTAAGTATATTCAAATAAATAATTATATTCCCTTTGAGACAAAGAAGCAAAGAAAAGTAAGAAACTTACTAAATATAGTGCTAATAGATTTTTACCTTATATTTTCAAAAATTTTACTATATCTTTTACTTCTTCTGTAACATTAAAAATTTTAAATAACTTACAGCATTACTCTTCAAACTATAAATTACAGCAAAATGAAATGGAAAAAAAATACAAGACCATATTTTTTATTATTAGATTCAGTAAACATAAAATTACTTTGGTCAGATTATTTCAAAAACTTTATTTTATAAACGCTCTCAATTTTTCTTACCACAAGTAGTTTGTAGACTGGTCCTGGGCTACCAGCCATACTTTGAGCAGCACTTACTTACAGTGTATTTGCAAAGAGGAGCATTATACTAGTACAGTGCTCTTCTTTGTATAGTAGTTTAAGATTACAAAGTTGGCTCTGACCTATTTTCTAAACCTGAGTGACCTTCATGTGCCTTTTGGAGTCCTTTGGTGAGTAGCTTTGATTCTTATTATGTAGAAAGATTTAAGGTGTTAACCTCAGATGTTTGTTAACTCCTTTTATGGATTAAATTTGTTTTTTTTTTTATAATTATTTTTGGTCAGCTTTTTTCTTCACATTTGGTATGCCACCAAATTCTGCCAGTTTCGTCTTTTATTTTGTTGTCTAGCTATCCTTTCAGCAGAAGCATCTTAATGACTTTCCCTATCTTTGTTATTCCTTTTTAAGTCAATACCTAGTTCCAGTTCATTCTTTGTGTGGATGTCTTCCGAAAAGATGATTTTTTACTGTATCTCTTGCTTAAAATCCTTTGATAGATGTTTAGAACTGTGCTCTGTGAATGTGTTTTATTTATGTGTATTTTCTTAAAACATTTTGAATCAGTGTTTAAAATTAGAAAGTTTTACATAAAAATTTATATTTACGGCTTGTCTTGAAAAATTGGCCAGTATGGCAACCCTGACCTTCCACTCCGTGTAATTTATTGGCTGGAGCTGTGTCCTAGCTTTCCTTTTCTCTGGATCTTAAGCTTTTCCAGTTCATGAGTCCCTTCAGCCTCCTCTTGTCTCCTCATAACTGAAAATATCAGTTATAATACAGCAAAGTTGGAATACTGCCGTTCTTAGACCTGGTTCATTTTCGGCATTTCCCGCACCTCCCTGACTGAGGTGTTTATGTTTGTGATCCCTGCCCTATAGTAGCTCCCTCTTATTAGTTGTTACAGACGGTATTTAGACTTGAGAGAATAATTCTAGATATTACATACATCGCTTATTTTTTAGGTACAAGAGGGCCAGATGGGGTTTAATGAACTAACTGCTCACATTGAGGTAGTGAGAGTTCTGGCACCAGAATCTTAGTTTGTTGCTTCTTAGGACTGTCCTACTTCCAGAACTTACTTCTGTTTTACTCTCCTTGGTGTTCCAGTTCTCTCAGCATGTGTGTCTCTTCTCCATCTCAGTAGTTTATTTATTTATGATCTTCAGCAGGTTCTCTCTCTCTCATTCTAGCTAATTAGAAACTTGCTCACTCTTGTTAGTTCTGGCTGACTTGTTTATGCCTCTGCTGTGCTGTTCTTTCTTTCTGAAATCCTCTCCTCTTTTCCATGGTCCTTTCTTTTTTTGAAAAAAAGACTGATTTCAGGTTTCAACATCTAGGAGTTTTTCAGATTAGCCTCACTTTACACTGAATTTTTCTTTACTCCGTGATTCTTATACCCATAAATACATAATAAATTAAAAGTTGTTTTTGTTGGTTAGTGTTTTTCATATGTTTCTCACATTCTCACATATCTATGTATTCTTATACGTAAAAGTTTTGTTTTGTTTTGTTTTTTATCTTTTAATCCCCTACTCTCTGGTTATCCCTGTACATTTACTATTAGTCAATATTGTTTTCACTTTGAACCCTAAGACTCATCATTGTCCTTAGTGAAACTAGAACTTCTAATTATTTGAGAGTCTATGTGGAAATAGGAAAATTTCATCACAACATTGCTACTCTTTATTGAATGCCTATTTTTTATGCAGTTACTGGGTTTATCTAATTTACATAAATGAAAGATCATCCTCACATTATTTCTGATTTGTATGATACTTGTATGATACCTCTGCAAGATAGGCAGTATACCTGTGTATTCTTAAATAGGTTCTAAGACTAAGAGCCGCAGGGTTAGCTTTCTTCTTTTACCCTGTCTTAAACCTTAACCAAACCACTATTAAGAGCCTTTCTATAAAAGAAAGTAATCAAACTAAATTATGTGCTAAAGTTTTTGATAATATAATCCTAGTTATATATAACTTGATGTGCGTGATAATTGTTTTCTTTTGGTGCACTTAGATTAGCTATATTACAGATATTTTTTATCTTTTTACATTAAAGTGAAGAGATGTTTTAGGAAAATTGAGATTCATGTTCAGTTTTAGACAAAGTTCCTAAAAGAGTATGGTCTATATTAATGTAATTCTTTAATATGAAATATTTAAATTTTCTTTTGTGACCACATGTACTGTGGAAAAATAAAATTTTCAAACAAAAAAATTACAACTTATATTTTAACACTGATCACCAACTCTGGTTTTATAACTGAATTCATTAAAGGATCTCATCTTTTACAAATATTAAACAGATAGTCTTAATCTATAATGGTATTGTAGAAAGAATATTAGAATAGTTAGGATACCTGGTCATCAGTTTTGCATCTTATAAAATGGTTTGTATCTTGTACAATAAGAGAATAAAATATGCTAACAGCAGTGCTTTAAACTTCTTCCATGTTTCATTACCCACATTCCAATCTGTGATAGATTTATTCTTTTTGTTTAACAAGTTCTTCTTGAGAATCTACAGAGTGAAAAGCTCTGTTTTGGATTCCCAATAATTATCTATTAAATGTTCATCGTGTTGAATGATATTTGGTGGTCATTATAGTATGTACAATTCTGTGAGAAAGACTGCCGACACTTCTGAATGCTTATTATGGGCTTGCCAAAGATGCCTTTTGCCGGTTTTACTTAATCCTTTCAGTAGCCATGTGAGGTACAGGCCTGTATCCCTTCTTATTTCACAGACAAGGAAACTTTGAAGTTCAGGGAAGTTTACTATCTTGCATAATTAATAACTGATAGAGCTAGGAATAAATCTTACTCTGACTCCAAGAGAGTATGTGTTAAAAAGGGATTCTAATGGAAAAACTTTATGAATTTTTGTTTTTAATTTAATAGCTATAATTCTAAGTTTATGTATCATGAGGTTTTTTTTGTTTTTGTAGTTTATGTTTTATTACATTTTTTTTTTTTTTAATATTGAAGCGAGGTGAGCCTCTGTTTGAGCCAACATTTTTCTTTTTGGAGTTAAATTCTACCACTAAAGAATGAAGTATCTATTTTTTTTTTCCCCACTACTGTTTTCATAGGATTGTTACGAGGATTAAATGAGATAGAATTATCTCATGTATACATCTTAGATATGTGCTTAATACATACTTAATGTAAAGTGTTTATTATTGTCTTCTGCCCTCTCAGAAGCTATCAGAACCAAAGTCTTACAGATATTGATGAATTTCTCTAGTGTTAACGATACATCTAAGCAAGATGAGGATTTATATTGTTCCAGTCGACAAGTATTTTTGTTGCCTCATGATTAGGCTCATGATTTTTATGGCAAAAACTTTTGATTTTTTTTTTTACACAGTCATTTCCTTCATTAAGTACAGATTCTGGGATGATATCATTCCATTTGGTATAGTTGGCTTCTCATTTTCTTCCAAAAAGAATGTAATTTCTTTTTTCTTTAAGTATTGTTGATTATTATTACACCAGTCTGGTTATTTCATTGTAGACATTGTTACATTGTAGAAAATATTTGCATCAAGTCATATATACACATTTAATTATATTCATCTATAAATAAACTAGAGAAAACCTCTTTCCAGATTTTTTCCTCCTGCCCTTGTTTAAACTAGGCCTCAGCCTCCATTGCCTCAGGAAAAGGAAGATTATAGCTGTAATGTCAAAAGGGAAACAAAAGAAGTTAATTTCTTTGCTTTTGAACATGTAGGATGATAGCCATGAAGGGGATAGTAGGTGACACATTACAGAGAGCTTACTCAGTTTTTTTTCACTCTTTGAGTTGTTTAAATGTATTTTTAAATTTTCAGTAATCTTCTGAAGTGAGTACTGCTGCGAACATTTATGGGTTGAGGAAAGAAAGGCAATGAGAGATTAAATAATGTGGTCACATACCTAGTAACAACACACTAAATGGCAGTGGTAATTTAAGGGATTACAGAAAGATAATTTTGACCATAAGATATTTTTGCCCAGTGAGCTGACTTTAAAACCTTTGCCCTCTGAATTCTAGCCCCCCAAATGATTCTCTCCACCTCCACTCATAAAAGATGTGATATCTATGTGGTGTTTTGTTGATTTGTAGTTACAGAAACCTTTCTCATGAAAACTCTCCAGGAATGGACTCCAACTTTTCTGCTTTTCTTCCCTTCTTTCATGGGAATAGTGCCAAAGTCTTGGACCTAGTAGAGAAAGACCTCAATCCTAGTGGACTAGGCTTTTGTTTTTGTTAGTTAATATGTCATACATAGAGAAGAATACCTATCAAACATGTACAATGTGAAGAATAATTATAAAACCAGCACCAGCCTATTCCCTGGTTAAGAAACTAGAACTCTGACAAATCCTTAGATGTGCCCTCTCTGCACTTTCTGAGTGGCACCTCCCGGCATCAGAGGTAACCACTCTCTTCCTTTTTGGGATAATCATTCCCTTACAGATTTGTAGAACTTGACTATCTATACATATCTCTAAATAATGATTAGTTTTCCTTTTTTTTTTTTAACATTATCATTGTAAGTGGATGTCATGCAATATGTATTTTTTGGGACTTCTCATTTATTTCTGAGTAGTGTCATGAATAAAGAATTTAACAGTTCGCTTACTTCCTAACTTTTCATTTATGGAAATAATTGCTGTTTGTAATTGTGTAAAATATAGCTTATATTGGAGATAAAAGTATTCTTTTCCCTCTTCCTTTTTCTAGTTATTGTAGCTCTAATAGACAGAATGGGAGATGCCAAAGACAAGGTTCGTGATGAAGCTCAGACTCTGATATTGAAGTTAATGGATCAAGTAGCACCACCTATGGTAGGCCTACATTTTAAAATTCTCATTTTGCTAATTATTGATAAAATATCAGTAAGGATAGAGGGTAATCTTAGCAAGTCAGTCCCTAGGGGACATGAAAGCCATAATTTTAAACAATGAATTGTTGCTAATGCTTTAAAGAAGTTGGAATTTAAGATAAAATGTCTATATTTAACTTCTTGTGTTTTTGCTTTTCTTTTTCTCATTTTCTACTTTTTAATGCTTTTTAAAAAAAACTAATCTGATTTTAGTGATTTTACAATATACTGATAATATTTTTTATCATTTTCTGGTTTTTCTTACGTGCATATTATAAAATGTTAAGCGAGAAAGCTTATTTTGAGAATTACTGAATGTTATATTAATTTCTGCAACTCTTACAGAGACAGAAAGAAAATTTTTTTATTATAACAGGTGGTTGCTAATTATATAAGGCATATAGTCTATAACAGCGACTATGTTTTATGAATACAGTAGAAAAATTTGCCCCTATGGAGGTGTTTTAAAAGGCAAGCAGAAATAAGTTGACATGTAAACACTTAAAGAGTAGCTCATGTTAAGTGGAAAAAAAAAATCAGAATTTATAATATACACAATGATGTTATCATTTAAAATACAGTTTAAAAATTATAATATTATATGTTTTATAAAAAAAATTTCAGTACTCCAAAGAGTATTGAATTGTAAAAGTAAATTGTTTCCCAGATTTAACTAAGTCCTTATTAACAGTTTGCTGGGTATCCTTCAACATTGTTTAGTGATTCAAATGTTAACTTGTTTTTGACATGCTATTAAATAGTACTATAAGGGACATCCTTATATGTGTATCCTTGGACATAAATATAAGTATTAATATAGAATAGTATTCCAGAGATGGTATTGGTGAGTCAGGTTATACACATTTAAGGTTTTTTTTTTTTTAAACTTCCAAGTTACCTTCCAGAAAGTTTGACAGAGAGAGAAAGAAATATGTTAGTGGAACTAAATACAGAGTCCAGAAAGAATAGAGTCCAGGAAAAGGGGGAAGGGGTGTGTGTGCACGCACATGAATTTAGTAAATGGTAGGATGGTGTTTCTAAATGTGGCGAAAGAATTGATTGGGGCAATTGGCTATATATTACAAAAAATAAAGTTGGATTCCTTCTGATACCAAACCCATATAATTGTTTTGGATTATTTGTATAGGTTTATATGTGCTTTTTCCAAAAGAAAATTATAGTAGGTAGCAGTAAAATGCCTTGTCCAATATGTTTCAGTATTTGGATCCAGTGTTAAAAGAAAAGCCTGAATTATAAAATGTTGAAAAAACCTGTTTCATGTGACAGTCTGTAATAGTTGCTAGGCAACATTGGACCTTTTAAAAGCTTCTAGACTACTGGGTTAATAATGGTAGCATTGTTGTTGAAGGTTTCTAAAGCTTACAACAAATTCTGTGTCCTTGGAAATTCTAAAGTTTTTCTTTTTAGGTGTTCGACATAGTTTTCCTGAAAATAACTTAAATCTAAAGTGAAAGATATAAAAGCTAAAAATGTAGTTAAGATATTAAAAATTATGTGGGAGCAATATCAATGCAAATTTGGCTTAGAAAAACTTGTAGAGAAGTGAAGAATCTGATTGGAAAATTCATTTACCAATAAGGTTGGTAGTAAAGTTGAGAATAGATAAAAGGTTGTAACATGAGTAATTTAATTTTTTGTTATACATTTTTTCTTTTCTTTCAAATAGCATATTTGGGAACAGTTGGCTTCTGGTTTTAAGCACAAGAATTTTCGATCTCGAGAAGGCGTGTGTCTGTGTCTTATTGAAACCTTAAACATGTAAGTTTTATGATTACTGAAAACAGCCACCTATGTTTTTCATTTTTCTAAAATAACAAAACAAAATCCATTTCACAAAGCTCAAGGAAAGCTATGAAAATACATTTTAAGTAGTTATTAATTTTATTTGTTACCTTTATCTGTTAATTTTTGTGCGCATATTGTTATCTTTCATGTTGTTAACATTATAAGTCGGTTATAAGAAGTGTTTTTCTTTAGTATATTAATAGTTGGTACCCAAAATAGATGGTAATATAACAAATACACTGATATAACTTAGGATCTGTTTCTGTTCTGGACCCAGTTTGGAATTGATTTTAACTCAGCGGTATTTCAGATATTTCCCCACGCTTTCTAGAACCGTATGGGTGGTTATGAAAATCATAGACTGAACAAGACTCTCCCAGGTAACTAGACAGTGAGTCTGGTAACCGTATGCAGAGCTCTGACAGCGTAGATGCCACAGAACTCAGAACTCCAGTCTGAAGAAATTGTAAACTGGGGCGTTTGTTCTTTTTCTGGATTATTTTTTCAAGTTCTTTGCAACAACATAGGTAATATATAGTAGCTTTCAACTTTTCTGTAATGTTACTTCCTTTTTTCTAACTATACCTTCATTTATTTTCTTTTATTCCTCTGTGGTCCTTTCTGCCATCTAGAGCTTGTAAGTGCATTCAGTCTGCACAACTTTTGTGGTTTTTGGCTCTCTTGTCATTTGCTTTCAACCCATGACCTCATCAGAAATTAATAAGCATAAATAAAGATTTTATTGGAGTGCAAATTTGAGACCTAGAATCTAAAAAATCACTATTTTAAAGCAAAAGCTCATATTTTCTTGAGTGATTGATAGGTTGCCAGGTTTAAGAGTGCCATTGGTTGAACATTTTGCTTTGTTGGATCTTGTATTGACAGTTTTCATTGTCAGTCATGATTATTGAAGTTTGCATATTTCACATTGTTTAGAATTAGTTTTTGCTTGTGTCTCATATCCTTCATGTTTTAATGATGTGTGCCCATGCTCTCTATCATGTTTGTCTTATTAATATAGACAAGAAGAAAGTGTAAGGATATTTTGTTTACTGTTTGATTAAGACCAAATTCTCTTTTTTATTTTTTTCAAATTATATTTAGTTTTGGAGCTCAACCACTAGTCCTCAGCAAGTTGGTACCACATTTGTGTATCCTATTTGGAGATTCCAACAGTCAGGTAAGATTTTATTTACATTGACTAATTTTTGGCTATACCTTCTTTGCTAGTGCTCTTATTACATTTTAAAAAGAAGAGAAGAGCGGGTAGAAGGAGGTAGTGAAATTAAGGTTCACATTTTTTTTTTCAAAATCCACCAGTTAGTTTTTAAGAACACATTATATTCATATGAGTTGCTCAAAGTGTGTCAGTTGTTTAGTTAGTATTAAGGATAGCTGGGGCTTAAGGGATAGTTCTTGAGTTTGAAAAACTGAATAACAGATAACCTCGATTCCCTTCTGTAGTCCTGTGTGATAATTGTGCAGACAGGTTGTCAGCTTTTTTTCCTTCATTCCTGAATGTGGTTGCATAACAACATTTTGCCAACAGTCATAATCCTGCTTAGCAGAGGGTATTTGTGCCAGTGGTAGGTATATCACTTGTTGAAAATTTCTTTACCTGAGCTTCATATAACTGTAGGTATAAAATAGGGGTGTGTTCTGGATCTTGTCCCTTCTGGTGGAGTTAAATCTTGGTTGTAACGTTTTTGGCACAGCTGTGCATTTGGAATAACCTTGGATAAGGTTTTCCCTGCTTTAGGCCTAGCTCTTCCTCTGGAGGTTTGTAAAGAGTTCTGCTGTCTCTTCATTTGCTCTTTGACAGTGAACTGTGCAAGAGAACTAGAGCTATCTTCCAGATTCCTTTCTTTAGGCCGTATTTTTTTTTTTTTGCCTTTTAATTGTGGTAAAATGTACACAACATAAAATTTACCACTTCATCCATTTTAAATGTACAGTTCATTGGCATTAAGTACATTCAGACTGTTGTGCAGCCATCACCATCCACCCATCCATCAGAAGTTTTTTATCTTCCCAAAGTGAAACACTCTCTCCGTTAAGCAATAACTTCCATCCCCTCCAACCCCTCAGTTTCTATTAACCACATTTTACTTTCTTTCCATATGAATGTGACTAGGTATTTCATAAAAGTGGAACCATACAATAGCTGTTCTCCTGTATCTGTCATATTTCACTTAGCATAATGTCTTCAAGGTTCATCCATGCGTCATATGTTAGAATTTCCTTCCTTTCCTTTTTGAGACTGAATAATATTTCATTGTATGTGTATACCAAATATTTTTACCTATGCATGGCCATTTGGGTTGTTTCTACTTTTGGCTATTTTGAATTATGATACTGTGAACATTGGTGTATAAATATCTGTTTGAGTTTGGGCCACATTCTTGAAAGGCAGTTTTATTCCAGGAAAATGTATTAACTGTGTTAATGACTTTTAGTCATACAATTTTTTGGCAGTCTTTTATGCAACTTTATTACAAGAAGAAGAACTTTTAAAAGCCACGTTAGTAACTTTTATTTACATGTTTCTTAGAGTTTTGTAAAACCTTTTACAAGGTTTCTCTAGAAGTTTCTTGGCAGATCCTTTTGTTTTTGTTAATGCCTTGCCATAATCTCTCAAGGGTTTAGAGACATTAAAACCAACTTGGAGCCTCAAGTTTGTCTGTTAGTGTAATATTACTTTGAAGTGAAGTATTTTATTATATCTCACATACTTTTTTTTAAGTTCTAAATTCTTTGGCAGGTGAGAGATGCTGCAATATTGGCTGTAGTGGAGATTTATAGACATGTGGGAGAGAAAGTAAGAGTGGACCTTTCAAAGAGAGGAATTTCCCCTGCTAGGTAAGTCTTGCTAAATTTGTTTATTTTTTTGCCACTGGTTTTAAAAGTTTTAATTTCATGTGTTTATTTTTATTTTCTGAAATGTTTTAAAATTCAAAAGATACAAAAGGATATGTAGATTATTACTACTTAAAAAGTTCTTAAGATCCTGTAATTTTTTTGGACACTTTCATTATATACTCATATATTATTTATATATTATTTAATATGTAATTAAATACTATCATCAGGTAACTATCTTGATAACAGACAGTAATGGTAATTATTTGGAAGATGATCAAACAAGGATTTAGTAAAAATATTAATTAATTCATTAAGTATTTTTTGACTTCCTGCTGATACTGGATAACAGAAAGCTATATAAGAATCAATCAATACTTTTAAAACCTAGTCAAATACAAAAATCCCGAGTATCTAAGTAGAGTAGCATTAATCAGATCAGTAAAGATCCTGTCGATGAGCTTCTAATATATCTGAACATTTTTTTTCCAAAGGTACTTTGTACTTCTCAGAGTTCATATTTTTATTTGAGATATTATTCCAATTATGTTTTCTTTTTGTCATGAAATTTTAGTCTCCATTTGAAGGGAAATCTGAAAGGATTATTTTTTCTTAACTTTTTATTCTGGAAAATTTCATATGTATTGAAGTGGACAGAATAATATAATGAACCTTCATGTACCCATTGTCCAGCTTCAACAATTAACAACTCATGGCCAGTTTTGTATGTTATACCCTTACTCACTTACTCTTGTCCTGTATTGTTTTGAAGCAAATCCAAGTCATCATAACATTTCATCAATAATTGTCCATCGTTTTTCATTGTCCAAAATTTTTCTAAAAGGAAAAAATATATTTTTTTCAATTACAACCACAATACCTCTTCACACCTAAATTTTTTTACAAATCCATAATATCAAATATCCAGTCAAGGTTCAGATTTCTAGTTGTTTCACAAGTGTCATAAGTATCTACATAGTTTTAATAGTTTGAATCAGTATCCAAATAAAGTTCGACAATTAGTTGATATGTTTTATATCTTTTTAAATCTCTATATACCCTCAACTTTTTTTGCCATGTGTTTTACTTGTTGAATATGTCAGGTAGTTTATCCTATAAAGTTTGCCATATTCTGGATATTGCCAGTTCTTTTTCTGTGGTGTGATTTAACATGTTCTTCTGTCTTTATATCCCGTAAATTGGAAGTTAGATGTGGAGGCTTGATCAGATTTTTGGCAGGGGTTATCAGGAAGAGCAAAGCGACTTAACAGGGAGTGATATGTTCTATTATCATGTAATCTTACCATGTAAGATTTTTTCCATTACCAATTATTTGTTGGTGATAAGATTATCCAGTAAGTATGCATTTTGTTTACTTATTCATTTGCTTTTTGCTTCTAGGGTTAACAAGAATTTCAGTTGAACATATTTTATATTATTTTATGTGGTTGAAAGAAATGAGGTTACCATATATATTTGTGTGTGTCTGAATATGTATTTGTGTATGTATATATGTTACGTATATGTGTTACATACTTTAAAATTTATATTGAAATTATTTTTTCTTTAAGTATTTTACATTTTTATTCAAGTATGACATCCATACAGAAAAATATGTAAATTGTAACTTTAAAGCTCTGTAAATTATCGCAAAGTGAATACACCCATGTATTCACCACACAGGTGAATAAGTAGAACATTGCAACATTCCAGAAGCCTCCCCAAATCCTTTTTAATCCTTCTCTTTTCTCTCTTTCAGAAAAGTAACAACAATCCAGACTTCTATCACCATGGTTTAGTTTTGACTGTTTTTGAATTTTATATAAATGGAATCATATACTATATGTACTCTTATGTCTTGCTTCTTTCAGTTAACATTATCTTTTTCAGGTTGTTTTGCATTGTTGGATCCAGCTACAGTTCATTTTCCTTGCCGTGTAGTTTTCCATTGTATGAATAGGCTGTACTTTATGATTCTGTACTGTTGGTGGACTTTTGAGCTGTATTTAATTCATAGTTTTTATGAATACTGCAGTTAAAAACATTCTTGTACATGTCTTCTGGTGTACGTATGTATTCATTCTCTTGGAATATATCTGAGTGGAATTGCTGAGCCACAAGGTATATTCACCCTTAGTTAATATTGACAGTTTTCCAGAGTGGTTGTACCTCTTTATATTCATACTAGCAGTGTTTGCAAGGTCCCATTATTCTACATTTTCACGGATACTTGGCATCATTAGTTTTATTCTTGTTAATTTTAGGTGTTTGGTGCATGTGTCGTTATGGTTGTAATCGGCAGTTTTCTAATCATTGCTAACAAAGAAGAGCGCCATTTCATATTTATCAGCTATTTGGATATGTTCTCTTGAAGTAACTTTTCAGGTCTTTTGCCTGTTTTTAAAAATGGGGTGGTCTGTCATTTTTTAAAAAATTGATTGGCCAGACTTTTAAAAATACATTTTAGATACAAGCCTGTTGTCAGCTATATATACGTTTAATATATTTTCCTACCCTGTGACTTGCCTTTTTGCTTTCTTGATGTCTTCTGATGCCATAAGTACTTAATTTTAATGTAGTTCTCAGTCATTCCCTTTATAGTTAAACGTTTCTGTGTCTGACTTAAAAAATCTTTGCCTACCCTAATGTCATGAAGACATTCTCTGTTTAATTGTCTTGAGGTTTTAGGTTTATAGTACACATAATTTTGTTTTGTTTTGTTTTAATGGTTAAGACAGGGATTTGGATACATTTTTTTCCCCATATGTGTACCACTTGACCTAGCACTACTTAGTGAAAACATCTTTCTTCAGTGTTCTCTTTGTTACAAATTAAGTGTCTACATATATGCTTAAGATTTTCGCAATTGCTCAAACTAAAATAGACCTAAAGAAATAATCCTTTCTTCTTATTTTTTTTAAGTAATTTTAGTTGTTAGAGGAAGCTCCTTATTTGATTTTCTCCTCATCAGAATCAGCTTCATAGGATTTTATCTTATGTGGATAGCTTATATTTTTATGTTCTTACCGAAATATGCCAGTGACTTATTAACCCTATCCTTTCTTATTTATGATTTCTTTCTCCTCTAAGTGGCTAGACACTTGGCTAATGAGGACTCTGCAACCCAGAGCAGTGACAGCTAGTTAGTGAGAAGCTGAAGGCTTCCTGACTCAGTCCATAGTTCTTTTTTCTGTGCTATGCTTGTGTCGTCCTTCTCTATGATGCTTCTCTAGCAGGTGGTAAGGGATGGGAAGGACTGCATAGGTACAAGGTGTGATAATTTTAGCCTTTTCTATTCTTTTAGCATATGACGTCATTATTTTATGGGTAGTGTTTTGAATCTTCAAAATACTGGACACATTTCTGATATGAATGAATTTGGTTTACCCATTTCTTCAGATGATTGTTCTACTAACTGTTTTTCTTTTCCACTAGCATTTGTTCGTAAGAATTCAGGATAATAAATTCAATAAATTAAATTTGGTATAATATACTGATTATTACATTCATTTGAAAACTGTAATCTTTTGTATAGGGGTCAAATAGAGCAGTCAGAACACACATATTAATCAGTTAAGTTCCCCATCTTATATGAGTGCAGTTCATGGCACCCCAAAACGATTGCAATAGTAATATCAAAGATCACTGATCACAGATCACCATAAAATATGACAGTAAAAACGTACTACCAAATATGACATAGAGATATGAAATGAACAAATGCTGTTGGAATAATGGTGCCAATATACTTACTTGACAACACAGAGTGGCCATAAACCTTCAATTTGTAAAAAAAAAAACCCACAATATCTGTAAAGTGCAGTAAAGCAAAGTTCAATAAAACAAGGTATGTCTATATAATGAATTCCTAGAAGATTTTCAACTAAAAAAATTTTTTAGATACAAAAGTATCTGCATCTTCATTTTACAAGTAAAGTGACAGGATGTGGTCTTAAGGTTTTAGACGTAAATCTTAAAACTAGTGTTATAGAAATAAAATTGTGACAGAAACATAAAAGTAAGTCAGAAAAATGTTTGGCAGTTACAGACAACATGACAATGGCCTCTTCCCTTCCTCAAATCTTTGTCATGAATTTAAGAATAAATCATAGCATGCTATATTGGAAAGTAAAGGGAAAGCGCACTGAAAAATAGTGCTGTCAGCATGATACAATATTGGAATGAAGAAAATTTTTATATGAATATAAAGCATCAGAAAGCATACAGTTAAATAAATTCTCTGGAGGGTGGGATAGTATAGTTTTTGTTCTTTGTCCGTATTCACATTTCCTAATTTTCTTTTAAGTAATGAGTGTACATTGCTTTTGTAATAAGAAACAAGTTTTTAAACAAAAAGCTATAATAGAAGTTTAGAAAGTAATTATTCTGAATATATAATCAGAAGCACTAATGGAGTTGAATGAAAATAGATTAAGAGGGAAAACATCAGATTATCAATCATATTAGCATTACTTTAGTTTCTGACATTTTATATTTCACTGTTTTTATGTTTGCCTTAAGTTTCCTTAATATGATTTTATGTACTTTTAAAAAATGTATTAGTGGCTGGATACATTCATTCAGTTGGAACTGAAGTATTTTTTTGAGTTTGGAGACGTAATTTTATAATGAAACAGGAAACTGCTTTGTGTGAACGTTATCTTTTCTGAAATATACCTGCAAATATGTACAGTGCTACTTATATTTAGCTGCTTCTCTCAACTGAAGAGAGATGGATTTTGTCTCTCCTTACAGTAAGTTAATTGTAGAAGAGTTGTATAGAACTAACAATCCAGTAATTGTTTTTTCTTAGGGAGATAGTTAAAGGAATTGTTTCTCTTTAACGTGCATGTAAAACAAACAAAATTTATTCTTTATTCGCAGATTAGAAATGATATTTGCCAAATTTGATGAAGTACAAAATTCAGGCGGTATGATTTTGACTGTCTGCAGAGGTAAGAATAATTAAATTTTTCCAGTTTTTAAACATTGCTAAGGTCATTTAGAAAAGTTTTAGACACGAAAACATGTTTTTAAGCCAACTATTTATTATATCACTGATTAAGCAGATTTGATTTTGTGGCTTGAAACTTAGGATATAATAACAAAGTCTTTACATCCTGCTGATTATTACTAAAATGACTCCTGGAGTAAGTAAAAGTTTAATAGTATGTGTAATCAGTTGTGTAAAATAATCTAGTTCTTCTGCCTTATTTTTTGTATGATATGATGGCCTTCTTGCCCTCCATGTTCTATGTATAAAACGCATTTTTTATTCTCAAAGAAATTGTTTTACTTGTTTATTAGGAACTGTGAGGTTGATGGGTTCTGTTAAACCTATGTGTAGACTACCAGTGATGATACTGGTAAAGAGACACAGATGGAAGAACTTCACCAGCATAATCATCTTTGGCTTCTTAATTGTAGTAAGATCAAGTTGGAATTCAAGGAGGTTGGGGTTAGTATCGGGCAGTTATATGATTTTGTGGTTGCTCTACTTGTTTGTGAGGATGCTAAATTGTTTTTGGTTTTCTTGGGTAGCATTTACCTAAGACTTTAGTCTTTAAGTATTAATTAGGCATATAAATATAAAAAATATATTCTATTTCCAAAGATAGTATAGGTGGTTTTTCACCTAGGAAATTAGGTCCTATAAAGAGAGCATGATTAGTTTAGTAACGTAAATGATGCTGGAGATAAAATTTGGTGTATGAATTGTATAGTCAAGTAATAGGAAAACTAGTTACTGATAAAATTTAGTTTTTTTCCTCTCTAGATTAAACCAGAACTGAGCCTTGTTTTGTTGCAGAAAGGCAAATGGAGTGAGAATTTAGTGTTAAAAAGATTGTGTCCACCCTAATCTAAACTTAGATTCAGAAGCATAAATTGACTTTAGTGCTACTCGTCCTCCCGCTGACTGCCAGCTGTTTCTCACTCATTTTCTCTGAATAGAAGATGTTTTTTTTTTTAAGTACCTTGTCCTTATTTTCCCAGCAGTTACCTCTGTCCATTTCCATAGAAACCAGAAACAGCAAGAAGATGGAGAGTTGTTGAAATACCTTGAATTGAGACTTCTCTGTTTTCATACCACTAACAATGCATTCTCATTTGTGTATTTCAGACTGTGTAGTAACAACTCTAAGATAAAGAATATAATGCATAAGTTTAAGATATTTATTATTTGGTTTGGTTTATTTTTGAAAGTACTGTCATTCTTGTATTTTGTGAGGTTATTTCTGTTACCTTAAAAATAGAAGACTTTTTGTTCCCTATTCTCTTAGCTCTCATTTATTTTTCTTTCATTTATCTGTCCATAAACAGAAAGGTTTGGGGTTAGTATCTGCCACATATTCCCCTTGTGAGGAGTCTTTAGAGATTTTTTTTGTATTGAAGATTATGAACTGTATATTGCAAATATGGTCAAATGTGAATGTTAAAGTCTGTGATATATATATATATATATATATATATATATATATATAGGTGTAGAAATTGGTCAGATGTTTTTGAAGACAGTACTATACTATCATTGAAAAATATTTCAATGAATCCATTAATAAGGAAGGTGGGGGAAACCCATTTATTGTGCTAGCAGGGTCTCCTCTCCTCTCTTCTCTCTTGTCTTTATTCTCTCTCACTGATCTTATCCAGCCCAAAAGCTTTAAAAGGTGACTATTTGCTGATGACTCCTAAACATGTAGTTGTAGCTCCCATTCATCTCTCCTTTATGCTCTAGGTTTGGTAGCCCGTGGCCTCTTATGACATTTCCATTTGGAGGCCTAATAGGCATTTCAGGCTTAACATGTCCAAGATTGAAACCCTGTTGTCCTTTACGTTCCCTTAGATCTGTTCTTCCCCAAGTTTACCCATTTCAATCAATGGTACCACCATCAACTCAGGCTAGAAATCGATCTCCCAGTCTAACTAGTCATTTTTTCCTCTGAAATCCCGATATATCTCAAATTTGCTTAGTTTTTTTCCATCTCCACTGCTAAAACCTCAGTCTAAGTCTCCTTTAGTTTTTACCTAGATTACTGCAATAGATTTCTGTTCCATGTTTGCCCTCTGGAATCTATTTTCTATCCAGAAGTGAGACTGATCTTAAAATGTAAATTAGATCATGTTGCAACAATGAAGAAGACAGTTAAAGATTCCACCTCAAGGAGTCTACGTTCCAGTGAGGTAGAATAGATCATAAACAAGTAAGCAAATATATATCCAGAGTGAATACAGTTGGTAATGAAAAAAATACAACTACCCTTTATTTAATGAATTTAATGAAATTAATTTAAATTATCCCTAAAATCTTTGAAAAGCCATTTGCCAAACGAAGAGCCATTAAATGAAAAAATTATTTCCACTAATATTATGGTATATTTCATCTCAACCCAGGATACTTGAGTAATTTCCACAGGTAGAAAAATGTATCAATTGAACACTGAAAACAGATTTTCATAAGTAATAATCTGAAGGCAAATAAAATGATGTGTACCTAAAGTAGTGTAGTGAAGGTTTATTCAACTACATTTTTATTTCTGCACAATTTTTCCTCACAAAGCCCTTTGTTGGCTCATTGTTATCGTACACTTAAACTAAAACTTTAAAGTTATAGAACAGGAAAACATTTTAGGTCAAAATAAAGGCTCAACATGAAAACTTGTGAAAATCATGCACACAACAGACTGAAGAGCCATAGGAGATACCACCTTTTTTCCTCTCACTTTGTTTACATATGCAGAGCAAATTGTGAGTTCACCCAAACATGGCATTTAATTCATATGATATTCTGTGACTAGAAACTGTTGTGGTAAGTAAATTATTTTAGTATGCCTTTGCCTGAAACCATAAAAATGAAACATCATACTTATGTTGATTTAGAGTGTCTTGGATGAAAAAATTATTTTACTAAATACAGACAAAAACAAAAAACCAGAAGATTTTGTTATAAAGAGCCATAGCTAAAAGCTGTCATCTTAACAGCCTTTTTGGCACTAGGGAAGGGTGTTCCTATAAGAATCTAATGCCTGATGATCCGACGTGGTGATGCTAGCACTAGGGTGTGGCTGCAAATACACGAAGTTTGGTTCTCTTGCCCGCTACTCACTTCCTGCTATGTAGCCCAGTTCCTAACAGGCCACAGACTGGTACTGGTCTGCGGCCCCGGAATTGGGTGCCCCTGAAGTATGGTATGGAGTCAGTAAGTAACTCAGTGATGCCACTTTAGATAGAGTAGTGGGGCAAGTCTTTCAGAGAGCTGACATGTTTGAATTGAGACCTGATAAAGGAGAATTAGCTTGTCAGTCATGGGATAAATGGTAGGAAAAGTTTTTCAGGTGACCATAAAGGCCCAAGGTAGAAAAAAGGACTTAGTATATTTGAAGAACAGAAGAGAGGCCAGTGCTGGCTAGAGCCCAGAGAGGCTAGGGGTGGATTGGAAAGGAGACCATATATGAGATGTTGTTGAAAGAATAAGCAGGAACCATGATATGAGGGCCTTGTAGGCCATGGGAGGAGTTGTGATAGACTTCTGGGAAATTCAAGGAGGGAAAGGAATGTGATGACATGGTCTGACACTATGTTATTTACATTATTCTGAGAAATAGTCTGTTCTTTTTTTTTTTCTCTTTAGTCTACCTTTTCTCCCCTTATGCATATCCTGGTATATAACTTTATACCTCATGCTTTTGTCTCTTCATTTTTTCATAATTATCATATCTATACTCTTAAGTTTTGATCGAATTCTTTGACTTGATTTTCTAGAGCATTAGTTTAGCACACTCAAGAACACAAAGTAAATCATATCATCTGAGATTTGAGCATATTATTTAGTTTAGAAATAGTGAGAAATGCACAGCATTTTTTTTTGTCTTGAGGGTTTTTCAAGCCTGACTTTAATTCTTGTATTACAAAGTAAGCTAAGCAGAATCCCTAAGTGCAGTGGAATTAGCTCTGCTAGTAGAGGGAAACTGGATTTAAAATTAATCAGATTGTGACTGAAAGGAGGCAACCCCAGCCCTGTAAGAAGGAAAAGACTGAAAGTTGCAGGCCTCCTGTGGTTACGGCAAGGCCTGGTGTCGTCATGGAGCTTTCTAGACAGTCTCCTACGCTAAGCTAATCGAGATGTAAACAACAGTGTTGGTGGCTGTGACTGCAAGTCTTTTTCTCTTTCACTGTGAAAAAACTGCATAATTCTGATTTGTCTACTGTATGGGTAGGACCTAATGCAGTCTTGGCATGTAATCATTGTAAAATATTTGCCAGCTTCTCTGTTTGAAACAATTGCTACTAAAATAATTGCTCTAGGAGGCTGGCAATAAAATAAACCATAGAAACTAAGCTTTGAAATTACCTTGATACTTGGCTTATATGAGGCAATAAGGTAGTTTTTTAAATGTGTTTATAACATACCCTTCAATGAAAAGCAAAGCAGCTCTTCTTAGGCTGATTTTTTTGTGACCATGAGCCCCAGGGCTTTCTCTGAGCTTGACAATGTGCTGATGGTTGTGCCGCTTGGATGGAGGGTGCTCCGAGTCCCTGCAGCTGCGCACTGGTGAGGTTCTGTCTCCACCAGAAGCAAGCTTTGTTCCGTGTGGCCCTGCTGTCAGCACACAGAGCAGCCTTTGATGGGCTGCCTTTGACGTGATTTGTTTACGGCAGCCAGAAATGCTTCCTGCATAATGAGAGCAGTTAATCGTGGAAACTGGGCTATTCCTATCTGTGCACTTCTAGCAATCTTCTGTTGTAAATATTAAAAGGTAACGACAAAAGGATGAAAACCTTTTAAAAAGGCGCAAATCAGTTAATCCATCAGATCATGTGATTGCTACTGATTACATGGATATCTTTAGGGAAGCAGAAAATGATTGCTGAACACATGCCTTGTGTTTTGATGATTGCATTAAAAGTCCTCTGGTGGGATGGCATTTATTGGCTCCCAGAGCTTTTCTTACATTAAATTTCAGACAGCTAGTACAAGGAGAAACATCATAACCTGTATCTAACCGCATGTGTGCAGTTAAATAATAATCTTGATTAAGCTCTCCTAGGCTCTGCTAAGTAGACTAGGGTTTTCAGCAAGACCCCAGACTTTTATTTTGAAGTGGAGCAGCAGCTGTTGGCTATTGCGGTGCAGAGCTGCAGCGCGGCCTGGGTCACACAGTGCTCTGGGTGTCTGCAGGCTGCAGGCCGAGCCCAGTGGCGCAGGCACTGAGCTGCATTTATTTGCTGTGCTGTTTGACCTCTTGGTTAGAGAGAGCTCCCTGGACCATCTGAATGGCTATGGGAGATGGTGAGTAAGATATTTTTCTTCTTTTGATTGTGTTTTACACTTCCTTTTAAAGTGACGATCATTTGCTATGTAAGGGATATATTTTTCCCTAAAGAATGAAGGACGTGTGTGTGTGTGTGTGTGTGTGTGTGTGTGTGTGTGTGTGTACACACTCATATATGCACATATGCACGTGTGTGTGCCTACTTGTCATTTGGTATCTTTCTCTACTTGATATGTCTGTATGGGATCTAGCAAATATGAGGTGACAATTTACCTTGCAACCCAAGCAAGCCCTCAGTCTTTGGTGGTAGATATGAAGGGATATTGGAAGAAACATGGAATATATGCAAAAGCTTGAAAAGAGAACATGGCCTTTGGAAGAATGACGGATTTTGGTTAGGTAGCTTGACATCTTTCCTGTTGTATTTGACAAGTAGAATTCTGTGGTAGTAAAGTGTTTAAAGAAGCAAAATGGCTTGCCATGGACACTTTTATTAGTATGCTTGTGATTTTTCAATGTCCCTAGTAAATAGTTCTCTAGAAAATATTTAATCTTTTACGAATTCTATGTAGGATATAATTTGATTAAAAATTGGTTTTGCCAGTTTTATTGTGATAAGAATAATCTAAAAAACATATTTCTATAGTGCTTTATAGTTTCCCAAAGCACTTTAGTATACTTAGTATACATTAACTTCTCAGGTACAGATAACTCTGTGAAGTATATAGAGTATTTTGGTATTTCCATTTTACAGAAAATCGAGGCTTGCTGAGATTTTAAGTCCCAGATCCAGGTACAGAGAGCAAACTAGAACCAAATTAGAGCCTCGAGCCTGCATTTGGTATTGTCCTTGACAACACTTAATTCTTGAGCTTTTTCTTTTTCATTATTAAACCTTTGGTTAAGATGCCTAGGGGTATACTTTATAATTGCATCAACACCAGAGATATGTATGAAGGGGAACTTGAGGTTCCTCAAAAATGCTTTGTTCTTAATGAAGACTGGTCTGTATTTGGGAGTTTTAACAGTTTCAGCCTTCCTTATGACTTAATGACTTTCCTGTAAGGAGTTTGTCCCCTTGGAACTACGAGGAATAGCTGCGAACTTTATAAAATTATATTTGTAAACAGTGATTTAAACTATTAATGTACATGTTAATGGAAATAATGATAGTAAATTTGGTTTTGCATATTGTTATGGTTTATTCCAAGAATTTCTGTAACTTTTGTATGTCCTTATAGAAATAAATAACTATAATTTTAACTACTAATTTTTAAGGCAAAAGCCATCAAAATTAGCAATTAAGTTCTCATATATGTAAGGGCCAAGTCTCATATTGCCAAGTTTGTTCATTTGTTTGTTTAAAACTTAATTTACAGGCAGCTCTAAATGTTGAATTGGATTTGGGCAATATTCAGATTGTATTTCTTTCTTAAACATTACAGGTTCAATGCCAACAATGTATATTTACTTAGTTTTTTTTCCAAATAGTACATGAATACATTCAGATTGTTTAGGGATTTATTGATTTTTAAAAATCAAAGTAACATCCTCTTATAAAGCTCAGAGGGTAAACTTCCTTCTCATTATCTTCTTCAAAATGAAAATACTTTTATTGGATTTTATCGATAATTAAAGGAACACATCTTTATTTAAAAAATTTTAAATCTAAGAATAACTATACATATACATATAAATACATATACATACAGGTTATCTTGGGATTTATAGTTCTGGGCAGTTTTATATATACTCTGAATATTCGTCTCTCTCACATATAATACAGCTCTACCACACTGGTATTGTGTAAACATACATAACAAATAGATTACGCTATTCCTAACCTATGTTGTTTTTTATTCTTTCGTTTTAAATTATGAACTTAATACACAAATACTGTCTTCTCCTTTTCAAAATTCAAACAATGCAGATAAATTAAAAATTCTCTCAGAACCACCTCCAAGCCCCAGGTGTTCAGAGATGAACACTTTTATTAGTATGGAGTTTGTCTTTTCATACCTTTCACTGTGCTTTACATGTATATTAAATATCAAAATAAATGGGTTTGTTTTGACCGAGTTTACATAAATGATATCATTCTGAATGTATTTTGCCATTTGCTATGTCTAATCAATATGGCAGAGATTTTTTTTTTATGTTGTCATGTGTAACTGCCTCATTTGTTTGAACTGTTGCATAGAATTCCATAGTATGGATGTATAATAACCTTTTTTTTTTTATGGAATTTGAGTCTGTTTAATTACATATAATTTTCTAAATGATTCTGAAGTTAATACCTTCATACAAATCATATGAGCATATACAACATACACGTATATATTTCTTAAAATAGTCTAGAAGTAGAATTTGTGGATCAGTTTTTCTTTTTTAAAATTGTGTTAGCTCTATCGAATTTCCCCTAAAAGGGGCTTTACCACTTACCACAAACAGTACCTGCTATCCTGTATTCTTTTCCATTCTCCTTTTTATTAATCTTTCAAAAATTTGCCTATTAGATGAACGAAAAATATCTCACCCTTAAAAAAAAATCTTTATTTTCTTATAGGGTTGATCATCTTCATATGTTTATTTGTATTTCCTTTTCTGTGGATTGCCTTCTGGCATCCTTAGTCAACTTTTGTTTATTTGACTTTTTTGTTGCCTTTTTTGTATAGTTGCTCTTTGTATATTTTGGTTATTAATCTATTCTCTATTGAATATGTTATTTAAGCTTAACTTTAAGGCCAATGAAAAATTTTATTGCAGTTTAATTTTTGGAAAACTTGGACTTGGGAAGCAGTATAATGACTCATTGAAGAGTTTCAGCTGCCTTTCTGTTGGTTGTCTGTCCTTACCCAAGAATATAAAACCAGGTAGTCAGATGATTGTGAAGTAACTCTGGGCAGAATTAAAAACCTGTAGGGTTATTCTGTGGTGATAAGCCCTGCAGTTTGCCTCAGAAGCTCTTGAGAGGAATTTCGCCTTTGGTTATGCTGCACTGTGGCTGGAAAGAAATAAGGTTTTGTTGCAAATAGAGTATTTGTAAATTTAACATTTCAACAGTCTGTTATTTCAAACACAAATCTTTTAGCAAATATGTACAAGTGATGATATAATCCTGGCTTTCTATAGTTAAGCCCTCTGGTACCACTCCAAATTGACACGTAACTACTAGTTTTGGGGATAGGGAACAATAGTAAGAAATTAATACTGACTAGATCTTTCTTCTTCCATACCCTGGAATAGTCTCTACAATATACTAGGATTGGGTAATTTAAATCACTGAAAGAAAGCAACTCTTTAACTTATTGGCAAAAAGACCAAAGTTTTCTTCAAGGAAAAATGATAAGGGGGGAAAAAAGAGTTTGTAAGGAGAAAAAGGTAAATTACAAGGGACAAAAGATTGAGTATTTAGCAGCAATATAAGCAATAAGTAGTAGGCACTAACATTAAAAATCTTAGCCTTCTTGAAACAGACTCATTTAACCATCTGGGTGCAAGGTGCTGAGCACCAATAGCAACATATCGTTAAACCCAATGTTGCTAATGAACTTGAACCTTTAAGAAAAGGTTTATATCTTCTCTTTGTAGATATAGAATGGAGTAGTTGACGTTCTTGGCAACTGTAATGACTAATCTGTAGCTGTCATGAAAATTAAACTACCTGAAATGACTAGATTTTTGTAAAGGTTCTAAATAAACCTTATTATGGACTGCATTTATTATTTAGTTTGATATTATGTTATCATGAAATATGTTATTTAATTTTATTAATACCAAGTAATGTTTTAAATTGTGTTTGCCTCTTTACTTCATTGAACTATTGAAGGTCTTGAATTTTTAAAGGGCTCCTTTAAAGAAAGGGTTAAAAGTCTTCAAATATATTTTAACTAGTTAATTCCTACCTACAAATTTTTAGACTATCAGATTTCTTGGCTTCTTCTGAATGTTGTATAGAATGGACTTCATTTTTTATACTTAAAATAATTAACTATTTATGATTAACTGTGTTGCTGAAAACACATCACCTTCATGTGAATATTGAAATTTGGCCATTGTTTTATCTTGAAGTGCTTGGATTTTCAATTTCTAATTGTTTTACTGAAAATTTTCATTTTAGTTTAAATGAAAACATTTAAAATTTTTACTATTTGGTTATTTTACATCTGAAGGTTTGTGATTTTCTTTAGCTCTGAGACATCATTTTCTATTATTATTATTATTATTATTACTATTATTATTTTGATAAGTTTCTCCCCTTCATTAGCTTATTTGTATCTTTTAAGAATTTGTCGTAGTCTTTGCCATTATGATGTTGCTTATCATTGTATTGGGGATCTATTGCAGGCTTTTAAGCAAGAGAGTAACATGATTCTATTTATCATATTTTTTAAGGAAAAATTTCACACATACCCAGAAATATAGAATATTGTCATAAACCTTCATTCCCACCATTATCCAGCTTCAAGGAATTACCAATACATAGCCTATTTTTACTTATCTGTATCCCTATTCATCTGTATCCCTACCTATCTTCCCTAGCTCTACTATCTTGCTGGACTGGGGTATGTGTGTATGTGCACACATATACATATATAAAATAAAACATCTTTTTAAAAGACAATTACAGTACCATTATCACTTCTGAAATAATTAACCCGTAATATCAGATATTCACTGTTAAAATTTCCTTAGTTGTTTCATAAATACCTTTTATAGTTTGAATTGAGATTCACACAAGATATATCATTGCAGTTGGTTAATATATCTCTTAAGGTTCTTCTATTCACCTGTAGCAGTTGTCTTTTTCTCCTATCACCATTTATTTGTTGAAGGAAAAAACATCTGTCAGGTGAAGTTTTCCCACATACTAAATTTTGTTGATTGCATTGCCACTATGGTTTTATGTTTTTGTTTTGTAATGTTTTTGTATCCCCTGTATTTACTGAAAATTGAAAATTCTACTAATGGTTTGATCATAATCAGTTCTGATTTTTTGGGGAGGGGCACAAATTTTGTAGGTGGTAGTGTGTATTTTTGTCATAAAGTTCCCCATCCCTTTCACTTAACAATTTCAGTACCCATTGCTTTAAATTACTGTTTTAGGGGATTGCATTGTCTACTTTGTAGTTTAGAAAGTCAAGAATGGAAGCAAGGAGACCAGTTAAGAGATGGTTGTCACAATATAGGCAGGGATGATACTGGTTTGGCCTTAGATTAGGAGTGGCAGCAGAGGTAAAGAGAAGTAAGTGGATATGAAATATAACTTGGAGTTAATATACAACAAGAACTGTTGGTAGATGATCCATATGGGGCAGAGGAGAACTTGGAATGAGGCTCCCACCTTGTGAGCTTGAGCTCACTAGATGGTGATGTCATTTACTGGGATGGGGGAAGACAGGGAGAACAGGTTTGGAGATGATGGTTGGGGTTAGATTATCCATGTCGAATTAGAGATGCCATGGGGAAGATGTCTAGGAGGCAGTTGAATATATAGGTCTGGAATTGGGAGAGGATAGGCTAGAGACAAACATTTGAGAATTACCAGCATAAAGAAAATATTGAAAACTATTGAGAATAGACGAAGCCAATTAGAAAATGTGTAGTCTGGGGAAAAGAAGGATATTCAACGTTTAGGGGTTGGGAAATGGATGAAGAGACTGAGCTAGAGGGTCCTGTGAGGTCAGGGGAAAGCTAAAGAGAGTATCCTGTTGTAAAAGCAGAGTGAGGAGTGCAGGCAGCTAAAATTTGTTTGCGTTTTCTGAGACACCTATGGTGTAATTTGGTCCTTATTTAAGTTGCTAGTATAGCTATAAGATATAACAATGGTCATTGCTAGATATTCAAGAGTATAAAAACAGTTCAGAAATCCAAAGCCCTGTAACTCTTTGTTTTAATTAGAATAAGGAAGGATGTAGCTTCAAGTGAAAAGAGGAACTTTGGTATAAGAAACTACTTAATGTAAAACAGGGTATATTTTTCACATGAAGGTCCATGGTGTTGTGAGTTCTTACTAAATTGTATGATTGGTTCACTGAAGAAAATCCACACAAAATGATTTTTTTTTAATGAGACATGATGTAAAGTTTTGGCTTGCTCTTTTGTTTGCCATGTAGGATGGAGCAGTTTTTTAGATCTCTTATATGCATTCAGAAGCAGAAATTTCAGATTTTGGAATATGTATACCCATAAAAGTGAAGTAGAAAGTTTAAATAGCCATTTGAATACATAAATGGCTTTTCTTCAAAGGGAAAAAGAAAAAAGAGAAGAGGCTTGATTATGGTAATATAAATATATAATTTCTTATCTGAAACCTTCGGGACCACCTGGGTTTTGGAATTCATAATATGTCAGATTTTAGAAAAGTAATATGGTTGTATACCTTATATAACAATTCCAGCTGGGTTTGGGGCTCCACCTTGTAATCAAGCACATTAATATTTTTGCAGTTACAAATTCACAGTAAGTGAAAATAAAGATAATAAACTGGCCTTCATGCCAGTTCACACCATGTTTTGCCATAAACTTAAGTTCAAATCAGTTCAGATTTTGTTGTCAAATGAATTTAAAAAGGCAAAACAAGTTAAAGCTGAATTTTTAGAGCTTTTCAACTTTCAGGCATGCCAATATGGAATTGTGGGCCTATAAATAGCTCAGTGCTTACCGAGGACAGTTTCCAAGTGTAATATGAAGGCAACATAAGCCCTTATCCTACTTGGGCTTCTTTTATCTTCCTCCTTTCTTTCTGCCCGTCCCTCCTCCCTCCTTTCTCTTACCCACTTCTGCCTCCTTTCTTCTCCATTTATTCCTCCTTTATTTCCATCTCTTCTTCCTCCTCCTCCTCCTCCTCTTCTTTCTCTTTTCCTCCATTTCCTCTTGTCCATCTCCTCCTCCATCTCTTCCTCCTTTATTTCCATCTCCTCTTCCCTTCTATCACCATTTCTTCTTCCTCCCTATCTTCTCTTTCCCTTCCATCTTTTTCTCCTCCTCCATCTCCATCTCTTTGTCCTGCTCTTATCAGTTCCTCTCCTCCTTTTTCTCTTCTTTTCCATCTCCATCATATACGGAACTACTACACCCTGCTTACTTTATTAGTTTGTATTCTCTAGTACTTTTTAATATATTCATCTAGTTCAGTTTCTGCACCAAACCATATATATTGTCTTTTTGAAATATTGGAGTGAGAACAGAGGTATCAACATAATTATAATTTGTACGTTGTTTCCTGTATTCTATCCTTTTTTGTTTGTTTATTCAGTAAATATGGAAGCACCTACTATATATATATATCCTAGGAAGTTTTTTTCTGATTTATCTTCTAGTTCATTAATCATCTTTTGAGCTGTGTCTAATCTACTGTTATGCCTGCCCACTGGATTGAAATTTCAATTGTTGTATTTTTATTTCTAGAAGTTCTGTTTGGTTGTTTAAAAAGAATCTATGTCACCTTTTTTTATATATATAATTTTGTCATCTCTGAAGCTATTTTCAAGCTTGCGTAGTAAAGCATCCACATATAGCTTGTGTTTGATAATTCTAGCATTCGAAGTGGATCTTTCCTATTGTCTCTCTCTTTCTGCTTATTCTTTCTCATGGTATTGTGTTTCCTGTCATGCTGAGTGACCATTGGAAAATATTTGTGCAAATAATGTGAGGCCAGAGACTTCCAGGAAAATTTTGCATTTGCTTTGGCTGTTGCTTGGGAGTACTAGAAGTGTAAGCCTGCTGAGTTTAAGGGCTTGAGTGTTTCGACCGCCCAAACATTTAACCTTAATGAAGTACTCCATTTGATTTACTTCTCTACTGGTCTCTTCCGAGAAAAGTTTGGAAAGAATAAAAGACTTTAAGATGGTAAGAACTTACTTATAGTGCATTTTAATCCTGAGAGTACAGTTAACCCTTGAACAACCAACTGTACAACCCCCATGCAGTTGAAAATCTGCATATAACTTTTGATTCCCAATAAACTTAACTATTACCCTCAGTATCCACAAGGGATTGGTTCCATAACCCCTTGTGGATACCAAAATCTGCAGATGCTCAAGTCTTCTCTACAAAATAGTATAGATCATTGCATACAGTAGGTCCTCCGCATCTGCAGACTCCTAGCCACAGAACGAAACAGTTGCAGGTATTTATTGAAAAAAATCTGTGTATAAGTGAACCAGTGCAGTTCAAATCTGTGTTGTTCAAGGGTGAACTGTATACTCTTTTGGTATACCAGCTTCTGTTGGGAAGACTGTCCTCTTAGACTCTGCATCTTATGTTGGTTTTGAATTTTGTTCCCTTTGCCCCACAAGGCCTTTAGAATAGAAGTTCAAATGTACTGGTTTTATCCTTTTATTTCTTAGTATATTTTAGGTATATTTATTGTTTTAAGAAGGTTTTTTTTTTTAATGTGTATTTTATCCAGTGATTGTAGTTTGTTTGCCTTTAGAGTTTTGTTTCAAATAAACTACTAATGCTTTTACCGGAGACCAAAAGTCTCCCTAAGACTATAAAGTGTGCTATTCTGAGCATTGCTCCACATGTTGGAGGTATGGCAGTGGGCAAATAGACAAGTTCTTATCCTAATAGATAATAGATTTCAGTGGGAGGAGAGCGATAATAAATAATAAAATAAGTAAAATAATTGAGTTACCCTTTTAGTATCCAAACAAGAATTCTTTGAGGAAGTAATAGATGAATAAAGATCCGAAGCAGGTGAGTAAACAATGTGGCTATGAAGAGGAAGGGCATTCTAGGCAAAGGCAACAAGTGTAGAGGCCTTGATATGAGTTACAGCAAGGAAACTGGTAAGGCTGGATTGGAGAGAAAGATGAATAGGTAGCAGATAGCAAGGAGATGAGATTAGAGAGACCTACATGATATTTAGGATCTTGTAGATCTTGGAGTCTTGGTATGCCTTTTAGGAGGATTTTGAGCAGCAATATGATGGGACTTTATTCAACTCAGACATTTTGTTGAGAATAAATTCTAGGAATGCAAATGTGGGAAGCAGGAAGCAGAGTTAGCTATGACAGTTTTCCGTAATCGTTCTAGTGTTATAGCACAAACAAAACAAAGTTCCTGCCCATTTCCAGTCCAGCTTCTAGTTCACTTATAAAAGTGTTTCAGGAAGTGATGGGTGCTAGTAAGAAATAGAACTGATTTGTTCTGATATTTTGTGGTTATTAAGAAAATATTTTTAAGCCTAGAATATTTATAATCTCTAAATAAATTACAAAATATTTTAAATTTAGGGGCTTGCGATGATGTAGTTTTATGAATTCTTTTAGCTTATGGTCAAAAAAGATATAACCTTATTGGAAGTAGGTAAAAATTTATTTTCTTCTATATTTGTAGATGTCTGTTTTTCTTTTTACTTCTTCATCCTTTGCTTTATATATTTGAACCTATGTTACTGGTGCACAGAAATTTAGGGTTCTGATTTTTTTCTCTGTTGCATTGACCTCTTTGTCATTATTAATAGTCTCTTTCTCTGGTAATGCTTCTTCAGCTGGCTTTGTTTGAAGTTAACATAGCTGTACCCATTTTCTTTTGATTGATGTTTGCTGTGGTCTTTAACTATTATTTTATTTTAACATGGCCTTATCTGAAAAGTATATTTCATTTAAGCAACCTGTTTTTTTAAAATTCTGTCTTGTTCTTTTACTTGGAATATTTAGTCCATTTTCATTTAAGGATTTACTGATATACTTGGTTTTCTATTTGCCACTTTATCTTTTATTTCTATTTTATCACTTTCTTTTTGCCTCCTTTCCTACTTTTAGATTAATCAATTATTTATTTTTTCTTCTATTAGTTTATACATTTACTAGTATTTTAGTGGTTACTCTAGAGCAGGAATTGGCAACTGTTACTTGCAGGCCAACTCTCCTCACAGCCCTGTTTTGTACATAAAATGTTATTGAAGCACAGCCACATCGATTTGTTTACATATAGTGTATCACAGTTTGGGTACTGTATACAGTGGCATAATTGAGTAGTACATATATGTATTGTTTGTAAAGCCTAAAATAAAATATTTACTATATGGCCCTTTATAGACAAAGTTTTCCAACTCCTGCCATATGACAGTGGTTCTTAAACTTGATTATGCATCAGAATCCCTAGGAGGGCTTGTCAGTACACAAATTGCTGGGTCCCCATCTCCAGAGTTTCTGAGTCAGTAGATATGAGTTGGGGCCCAAGAAATTGCATTTCTAACAGATTGCCAAATGATGTTCAGCTACGAGTCTGGGACCACATTTTGAGTACCAGTGTTGTAGAGTTCACAATATGCATCTTTGACCTATTACAATCTAAAATAAATTACTGTACCCAGGGAAGTTTATGACTTCCACAATAATAGTAAAAGCCTTAGTAGAACCCTTTAACTTTGTTTGCTTACCTCTTAGGAGTACTATTTTATAATAATCTCAAGCTGGCAACACCTCAAGTGGCCATCACAGTGTAATGGATATGAATAAATAGTGGTACAGTCATTCATATGCTAGAAAACTGTAAGCAGTGAAGACGAATCTTCCAAACATTAATTATATTAAGTGAAAGGAAGCTATATACGAGAGAACCTATTGTATGATTCCTTTCATACAAAGTTCAGAAATGGGCAAAACTAACTTCTGATGTTAGAAGCCAGGACTATCTTGCTTGGGCAGGAAATAGTGACTTTGAGGGAGTTCAGTGAGGGTGTTTACATGAGGCCAATAACAGTCAGGAGACTGGTTACACTGGCATGTCCATTTTGTGAAAACTTATTGAGCTGCATACTTAGGATTTGTATCCTTTTCTCTGCTTATTTCGATAAAAGGTTAAAAATTAATTTCCTAGTAGTTTGAGAATGTTAAGAGTTAAATTTTTTTTATTGGTAGAGACATTTACTCTTTTCAATTCTCGTGTGTTTGTAGGAACAGAACACTGTTTCCATGGGAACTTCTGGCTGCTCAGTGTTTCAGTACCTATCTTTCTGTAGATTTGTGTGTCTGCCATCTCCCTTAGGTACATTTTTTACATATGGTGGCAAAAAAAAGTTTATTTGGAATTCTATTAGTGTTTTTAACATAGCAGTCTGTATAGAGCATATAGGCTTTAATTGATCCAAACTGACTCCCTAATAGTTTTATACTAATATATATATTTATTTATGTACCTGGAAGATACTTTTTTCCTAAAGTGGTGTTATTTAAGAAAAACACTTGCTGAAATGGAATGTGGCTTTCTATTAGGGTATCTGTTTGATCCTCTTGTTTCCAATAAAAGTCTTTCAACACTTGTTTGCTGTATTTCCTTTAAATACATATTTAATAGTAGGACTGGAAGTATCTCTTTGTAGGAATGATTTTTATTCTTAGTTTATTTGGATATTTGCATAGGTAAGTGGAGCAGATTGAAAGAAGATTCTGGCGTATTGATCTGAAGCCTGTGGTAAAGCTGCTTCTCTGCCTCGCCCATCTTGTTTGTCGTGGTTGGTTTGTGCAGGGTCCTAGAGAAAACCATCTTCTCAGACGAGTAAAATGCACACATCTTGTGATTTTAGCGGGGAGGAGGTAGATGTGGGGTTTCATTTTATGTAAGGAGATGATGCTAGTGTGGTCATTCACAAATATTCTAGAAGGAGCTTTGTGGAATATTTTAGAATCATTTATGAGAACAAATTGTTCAGTTTGGTTTCTATGGCCTAAATAAACAGCAGATTACAGAGTTAATTATGCACAGTAATGAGCGCTGTGATAGTCCATGTTTTACTGATGCAATAATAAGCAGCCCAGCAGAATATTGCATAAAACCTTATTATCTGTTTGTATAAATTTTCATATGAATTAAATAGAAAAATACAAATTTAGGCTTATAAACCTTTAGTATTGAATACCTTTGAAATTTTGATACAGAATAAGGATTGCAGCTGCAGAGAATTTTTTAAATACATAGAAAATTTTTACCTTTCATCTGGCAGTAGCTGCCATAAGATGATGTCACCTTGTAGCTGATTGGCTGTTACAGTACCTAGGGCAGGGAAGAGAAAGAAAAATGCCGGCACAAACCTCAGTGGTGGTTCTCTGGTTGTTTCCATCTATTTTTGATAGAATCTTTGATTAGTATCAGATCTACTGTATTTGGCCATGTGAACCTTTGGGAGCATCCTAGGGTGAGGAAAATTAAGAGCTTTCAGAGGAATGAGGCGACTGATTTGCAAACGGATCTGTGATTGTAAGTTGCAGAATCTGGGTATAAGGAATAAGGCAGGGTGTGCTGGAAGATGCACTATGGGAGGAGCTGGCAGAAAATGCTTATATTAGTAGCAAAAAAATAAAAAATGCTTTTTCTTTCTTTAGAGAATATTATTTGGTTTTACATTTTGACTTTATATATGGGCAAGAAATATGATAGTATTGCAACCTGATTTTAAATTACACTGGGTTTTTTTATATAGTGTTAGCCAATACATAAATGCTTCTTCAAAGGAGTCTATTTTGTATTATATATCTTATAAAGTTATGATTTTATATATATTATAGCTTTATTTGATTTTTGAGTCCTACAGAAAATGGAACAAAGCTTAGTTTTCCTAAAATACATTTTTCTAATGCTTTGTACAGATAAAAGCTTTGATGATGAAGAATCAGTGGATGGAAATAGGCCATCATCAGCTTCTTCGGCCTTCAAGGTTCCTGCACCTAAAACATCTGGAAATCCTGTCAACAGTGCAAGGAAGCCTGGTTCAGCAGGTGGCCCTAAGGTTGCAGGTAATGTAAATCCATTTCAAATCTGATGTAAATCCATATCAAATCATGATTTGATATGGCCACACATAGCTAGAACTTTGGAGGAATATGTTTATTCATGACTGCAGTATGATTGCAGATCTGGAGAGTCTGTTGCAACATACAGAAGAATGTGCTTCCTTTTCAGAAATGTTTAAAATATTGTATATTGTTATTTCCTGTCAGAACATATGTGAATTAGTGTTTCCTTGAGCATATTTATTTTCAGATGCTGTTTTTAAAAGGAGATATTTAAGGGAGTCTTTTGGGTTTGTGTTTTTTGTTTTTAAGGAGAAAGCAGTTTTTTCAGAATTTGGCTATTTTCAATGCTATAGTTGTTAAAGAAATATTGATTTATGTGATGTTTTTTACACATTCATCTCAGTAGTGAGTCTTAAATACTCCAAATTTGGAAAAATGGTTGAAGGTACTGAGTGTATTGAATCATTTGCCACAATAGGAAATGGGTGGTGGTCAAGTAAAATTGCCTTAAAAATGGTTTCTAGATTAGATAATAATAAATAGAAAAAAAAGGTTTTATGCAGTTACGCTGGATATAGTACATTCTTTAATTCTATTAGAACTGTTTCTAGCATATTGTTGATCTTAAAATTTTTTAATGGGTTATTTTTTCATATACTAATTAGAAAGCCACGAGTACTTTTCAGGTGCTAGTTTCTGCCATGTCTTTCTGATAGAATGACTCCTATATGAGTAAAGGTAAAGATTTAATGCTAAGGGACATTAGTTTCTTTTTTTTCTTTCCTTTTTTTTTTTTTTTTTTTTTTTTTTTTTTTTTTTTTTTTTTTTTGGTTAATTTGTGTTAATTTGTTAATTTGGGAAAGAGATTTTTTTCTTATTTATGATGACTGGTGGGGAAATCAGTCTCTAGGATTTTTGCTTTTTTTCTTTTTGTCTGTCATCTGTTAAAAACAAAAAGGAATGACAAATAAACATATATTTTAACCAGGTTCTGTAAGTTGTGTTCTCTTGATCTTTCTATACAACCAAACATTATTTTCTAAGTCATATCATATTCTAAATATAAGGAAAGCAATCAGTAATATTTCATTTTAACTATCTTTAACTACTATGTCATATAACTAGCAAGAAAAATGGTATGGTATATGTATATACATGCTAGTGTATATTATTTATAAATATATACATGTATTTAATTATATATTTACATGTATATAAATAAGTAAAATACTTTGAAATAGAAATGTCTCATTGATTTCTCTGGATATTTTGAGTCATTTACAATTTCATATTTTAATTTTAATTGTTTTCTTTTTGTTTTGTTTTGCAATTATAGGAGTATATTCCCATCAAATGTTAAATATAGTCTATTACACATTTTCTATTATGCATTCTTATCTGTGGTAAAACACATTTTCTATTATGCATTCTTATCTGTGGTATATGACAGTCTATAGTTTCTTTTGTAACAAGGCTACCTTTAGTTATCACAAGGGGATTTTATTGGGCTAATTTTGGGTTATAGATTTCTAATCTATGATATGATAATTCATAAAACTGTTTTATGTGACTTAAAATGGATTAATATTTGAAATGCATGGTGATAATATTTTTATGACTCTGAACCAGTGGTTTATAATTAGCTCTGTTTTTCATGTTTTACTTTCTTTTTTAGACAAAAATTCAGATTGTAGTTTTACCTACCAAAGGTCACTTAATTCTGATGTTAATCAAACTGATAAAATCAGATATTCTTTTTAAAGAAACTGAGACTTTAAATGCCACACCCCCCCACCCCACCCTTTTCTGATTTGTAATCCTACCAGATATGAAAATGTTGGGTAGCTTTCATGATTGTAGTCATTAATCACAGATTATATCACCTAGACAATGGCCCTTTTGGTAAAAATAAGGGAGAGACCTTCATTCCTTCATTCCTTCTGCTTCTTTTGGCAGTTGCAGATTTATTCTGCAGTTGTTTTGTTTATTTGCCACTGCTCATTTAGGTTCGCTCCCTATTTTCTATCTAAGAAAAGAGCTACTATACGGAGGATATTGATATTCCTTCAGAAATTAATGCCGCTCTTGGCTGTCAGTCCTTCTTTGGAAATTTAATTTTAGATTTTCTGTTTTTGGCAGAGGCTTACTGATTTTTCAATTAGTCGTAGAAAGTTTTCTTAGAGTTGTAGAATCTTTTAGTTAGAAGGGTTATTGGGAGTCATATAATTCAATTTAGTATTAAAGTATAGTAATCTCTTTCAAAATATTCCTGATGGATGATTATTCAGCATCTGATTAAAGTTAATATGTGCTCATGTATTAAAACTTGGAACAGAATGTACCTGCAGTACCACTACATGTAGAAATCACCAACTGATACATTATGATGTACTTTCTTCCAATTACTTTTCCAATTACTTCTACATGCAAATATTTTTGTAAGAGGACAGAATTGGCACTATTTATTATGTAGTTTTGTATACATTTTTCTTATATCTTACCCTGAACTATTCGTGACTAAATAATATCTATGTTGCTTTCAGTATTTTCTGCTGTTATAAACTGTGCCATTATTCCTTTATGTATATCTTTCAGCACATTTTCATCATTTCCTTGGAATAAATTTTCTAAAGTTTACTGAATTAAAAGGTGCAGGGATTTCTCATGTTCTTTCAGTTATAGTGTCCTCAAGAGAGGTTATAAGTACGTTTCAATTCTGGATAAATTAATTTTTTTTAATACATTAAAATCTGCTTCCTTGTAACTTAAACAAGGAGGATGAATTATTTGTTATCATGATACTTTCAAATACTTGAAGGTTACCCTCTCTCTCTTTATAACTATTCTGTTTCCTAGAAGTTTATATACATTTTCTTTCTCATAAATTTATATGTAATATAATGTTAATTCAGTCCAGGCATTTCATTTGCGACTCCTAGCTATATAATAAACACATAGATATTATTGGTTCCTAATTAAAGGAGTACGGTAGGTGAAGGTATATAATAGTGGTATAAGCCAATCAGAGTTCACTGAGTTTAACAAATTTCTTTCAGATAAGATTACCAAAATAATAAAGTGAGCTGCTTTGGAATTCTGACTGAAACTTTTGAAACGTTAGAGTTGAATTTACTTCTCCCAGAGATATATGTCAAGATTAAAGAGATGTATGCTATTTTTAGCAAAGTATCCTATCTAATTAATTAAAACTAACAGGACTTGTGTTTAATCTTTAATGTGTGTTAGTTTTGCTTTGTTTTTTGGCTCAGTGTTCCAGCCTGTTCTCACATTATAAATGTGTGGTCTTTAAGCCAAGAAAAATCAAAAAAAGAGTTATGGGTTGCTTCATAGCAATATATCATTATTTTAAAAACTCACGTGAATGTCAAAAGTATTACTTTTATACTTTACTAGTTAGAATAAAGTGAATTCCCTGTAGTCTACTTTCTGAATAATATTTGTAATTTCATTATAGGAATTTAGGTAAACACATTTTCTTTTGGCTTAATGGCTTGGAATACAATTGCTGAAGGTACTTGATTGTTTAAAATACTCATTTCTCTATAGTATTTTAGGTAATATTTTAAAAAAATTATTGAGTGTTCTTACATATATTTTTCATTTTCAAAATCCCTGAGTTAGATACTTTTTTATCCTGATTTTATTGATGAGCAAACTAAAGTTTGGAAAAGTTAAGTAACTTGCACAAGGTCATGCATGTCATAAATAGGCAAAGCATAAAAATCACTTTGCTATACTGCCACCCACACTAATATCACTGGTAATAAGGTAAATAAGGATTCTCCTAGATTCAGTAGCTCTGAGATTATAATCTACAGTAATGATCAGCATCCATAAATAGCCATTTTAAAGCTCAGCTGTTATGATTCTCAGAAAAATAGAATATTTGGAAATAAGCATGTAGTTTTTCATTGTAAATAGAAATGATTTTTAATATTTTCTTGTTGAAATTGCCTTTTTAAAGTTTATTTTCTGAGTTATAGTATCCTTATTTCTGTACCATTTATTTTGGCAGCTGTTCTTTTTAAAAAATAAAGATTAAATTAGAAGATGATGTAATCATTATTGTTTATTACTAATACTAGATTTTGAAGTTAGTGATTTGTCATTGAAGCACATCATTGGCCACATCATCAATTCTCAAAGTTCTGTTGTTCTCTCTCATTCACTCAAGTGAACTCAGTATTCTCTCATTTCCACCTATTATCAAAGACAACATTGAAATGGTTTTAACTTTGAATTTTTATAGTTAGGTAATTACCACCTTTTTAAATTCAGTAGTACTCACTCATCTTTAGCATATTTTATATTTTACTTTATTTATGTCTGACCTGGAGTTTTAAGAATGTCTGAAATATCTATTTTCCACAAATTATGCTGATCATTCCCGTTTTTTCCTGTCACACAAACACTGAAGTTGTTTTTTCTTTTAAACAAATAAAGATCATGAGAATCAGTATATATTTAATAAAATAAATCTTAGAGAATTTGTTGTTTAATGTTGGAATCCAGTTTTTTAACTGGTAAACCTCAATTTCCTATTTTTGAACTTTATATATAACCAAATAAGTTTTCTGTTTGTGTATTTTGTTTTCTTCTTCTCTTCTTCCCCTACTGACAGCAAAAGATACTAAACCCAGAAGATTTATCCCTCATGATCTGATCCCGATTCAGATGAAGAGACCAAGCCTCCGACAGTTAAATGATATATCTAGGATCAGATAGTTAGCAGAGATGAAACAAGAACCCAGTGCTTGGCCCACTCACTGTCAAGGGCTTCTTGAATCATCTCTGGGTCATCCACTAATATTGCATGTGATACTTATTTCTTATTTTTATTCCATATAGCAAAACAATATGACTTACATTTGGAATTTAAGGAATGGCCACTCACCATTCAGTCTTAAATTACTGTGAATCTCGTATCATTGACTATCATCATAAGATGCCCTAGTGCTATCTATGTTAACTGTGGTTTTAGATAAAATATGATTCGAGTAAGCAACAGATGTTATTAATATAAATTAATAAGTTACTTAATTGCCTACTATGTATAAAAATTTATGTTTTACTGTATTTTCTTTGACCTCCATTTTGTTTTACCTCTTGTGCAAAACTTGGAAGTGTTAAAGAAATTTCATTGTGCAAGATTTATTTTTTGAAGCATTCAGAATGTTTAAGAGAGAGAAGAAAATAGTCAAACTATTTTGACTGAAATTTATAGGCAAACTGAAGACCCACTATCTCCACAGATAAGTTATTGTCTTTATCTGCAGTTGTATAGATCTTACTATGTGCAAGGCTTCATATTAGGCATCAAGGAGACCATATGCAAAGTTCAAGGTTTTAAACTTTTGAAGATAATTACAATAACTTCCATTGCTCATTATTCGACCAAGCAGTGTTAATATTGTTAGCATTTTGGTCTTTCCATACTTCATTTGCCTATACTTTTTAACTGAGATTTAGGTATTACAAAATTATATATATAGTCTCAGGTAGGCAAATTAATTCAAGGTTTGCCTCAGAAAAGAGTGAAATATCATTAATATAGATTGTGCATGTGAGGAATTTTCCATTAGTTAGACTCATACTTGATCCATATAAAGTTTGTAATAATTATAATTCCAGGCTTATATTTATCACATACATTATAATGTAGTTGAATTGGTAAGAAGCATTATTTCTATGATGGACATGTTGTGAATTTAAACTAATTTTTTATTAACTTGTTATTTTTATTTTTTAGAACTAATTTGTATGTTTTTTACTAATGAAAAAATTAAAATGCAAAATTTGATTTTTTAAAATATAAAAGGGATGCTCACCATTAACAAGTCAAACGATAGATGTTTGAAAAAATCTTTAATACTAGCTTGTCTTTTTAATCCCATTGCCTTGAGGTAGCCAGTTTTAAATTTAATAATGTATCCTTCCATATCTTACTGTGTTCATTTATGCAAATATTCAGGTTAGATTTTATTTTTGTCCACATTAAACATACTAGTAAACACTTTGCAACTTGCTTTTTATTTTATTCTTTTCTTTACAAAACATCCTTTCATCCTTTAATATCAAGAATGAAAACTGTCGTATTCTTTTAATAGATATACAGTGTTCCACATTTTTGATATACCATAACTTAATAAACTATTTCCCTTCCAATATCATTGAAGTTGTTTGCAACTTTTTCTTAAAAAGAATGCAGAGCTCCATGTACTTATATATTTGGACATTTGAGTGCTTCTAAGCTGTAGATTAGATTCTTCTAAATAAGATTTCTTGATCAAAGGTTCTCTGTTTTTTATTTTAATAAAGACATTACTTTACCTTCTCCAGCATTAAATATAACAGCCTCATTAATTTTTGCCATTTTGATGGGTGAAAAATAGTGCATCTTTTAATTTGCATTTTTCTATTTTTCTATACAGCTGTCTATCTGGCCATGGGTTAGCAAATACTTTCTGAAAGCTTTTAATGTGCTACTACTTTTGTAATCTCTGGGAAGTGACAGCGAACTAAAACAAAGACCCTGCCCTCCTGAAATTTATATTCTAGTGAGGTTTAGAATATCTAAATCCATTAATAGTAATTAGCATATCCTCTTCTGTGAATCACATGTTATTTGCCCATTTTTTTTCTTGAGCTGTTTTGTCTTCTCACCAATTTGTTATAATTTTTAAAATATTAGGCCTTTTACTCTTTTAATAATAGTTGAAAAATTTCCTCGGTCTCTTCTTTGTCTATGGCATTTTTATATCAAAATTTTAAATTTTTCATTGCGGTAAATCAAATATGTCATTTTCTTTTTGACTTCCAAATTTCCTCTCTTGCAAAAAGTACTGTTGTCCAGCCCCAAGTTTATACAGATAGACTAATTTATTCTAAAACATTAATTATTTTACATTTAGTTTATTCATATTATTTGGAATTTATTTTTGTATAAGATGACAATATTTTCATTTTAATTTACTTTCTTCCTTATGCATGGCCAATTAATGTCCATACTATTAAATAAAACATTTTTCATTGAATTGAGATATTATTGTATGTATTTTGATTAGTTTCTGTGGTTTCTTTTTCTCCTGATTTATTTATCTCTACTTGCTCTAGCTTTATACCGTTTTCCCAAACTTTTTATCATGAAAAATTTGGGGCAGAGTTGACATAAAGTGAACACTCATCACCTAGATTTAGTAACTAACATTTTGCCATATTTGTTTTAACTCTCCTCTATAGATATAATCCCATACATATTCTTTAAAACTCAACAATTGCAAAGTAAATTGTAGACATTATTATATTTTAGCCATAAATATTTAATATACACCTCCTGAGACTTAAAGGCATGCTCCATTATAACCACAATACCATTATCATATGCAAGAAAATTCCATAATATTATGTATAAAAGTCTCCTTACCAGTTTTTATGCTCAAGAAAGACATCGGTATTTTTTGAAGAGTCTGGGCCGGTTGTCTTTCATATTGTTCCATTTTCTAGATTTGTCTGATTTCTCTGTGATGTTATTTAACTTGTTCCTTTAGCCCTTTTATTTTCTGTGAATTTTTTCTTATATACTCGCCTCTTTTTAAGCACTTTTCTTCTATATTCAAATTTCCTTAAGTGACCTAAGCATATTTATTTATTGCAAGTGATTTTATGGGACCAGTAAGAAAAATTTACCCAGTTTCATAGTTCAAGAATGCCCTATTCTGTTGGTGTAGTGAAATGTAGCTTCTTTGCTAACTTATTTATGGGGGGCTTTCTATCTACTTCTGATTCGGTGATACGTCTTATTTCAATAGAGCCTTTATCTTCATTCTTCATTTTCTTTATCCACCAAGTTTCGAAAGGATATCTCCCTCTTCTAAGTGCTACTTACCTGTAATACCGGGAGAACCTTAGTTGATGTCTGTGTTCCACCACTACGGGGATCCTTTCATTTCACTGAATTCCCTCAGATTTTTCTCTCCTTTGAGGACTCTGTAGTTGACATTGCTGGTCTTGGATGTTTATATTTTCCCAATATAATTTATAATTCAATTTGTAAATTAAAGTTTAAAGTATTGTCTTAGTTGTATTACAAGTATGTGCTGTGTGTAATTTTATTTACTCTTTTTTGGTCTCTGTGTCTTTGGGAGTATTTAGTTGAACATTTGACTTGAATTTGGATGAGGACCACTTTCCCATAGGGATCAGAATATCTACTAAAAGTTTTAATATTTGGTAAAAAAATGCCTTTAAAAAATTACTTCAGCATTTTCTTGAATTTTAGGACATTATTATTGAGTAGTTTCCTTTTTCCCCATTGATATAAATTCTTTGTCATGTATCAAAGTTTCATATATTCATGGGTCTGTTTTTGAACTTTGTATTTTGTTCATTTGATTAGTTGGTCTGTCCCTGCACTAAACCTAATTGTCATAATTAGCTTTGTAAATCTCAATATCTGATAGTGCAAGTACTCCCTCCCTTTACTTCTACAGTGATAGCTCAACAGTTTTCGGCTCATTGCTCTTCTAGATTTTAGAATCAACTTGACAAATGCCACAAGAAACCCTCTTGGAGGCTGATTTTATTTATTGCATTACTTTAGAAAGACTGGATATCTTTATGATACTGAATCTTCCTGTTCATGAACACAGAATAGTTCTCTGTTTATTTTAGCATTCTTCTTTAATGTCTCATTAAAGATTTATTATTTTTCTCCCTAAAGTTTTTCACCTTTTTTGTTTTGTTTTTGATTGGTTTGGTTTTTTCCTAGATACCTCAAAATATTTGTTACTATTGAACACAGTATTTTTTTAGTTATAAAACTATTGAAAGAAATTTCAAAAGGCATAATTAAATGAACATACTACATTCCTGGGTAGGAAGACAATATTACAAAGTTCTCAGTTCTCACCAAATTTATGTATAGATTCAACATATTGTCTTTTATTGAGATATAATTGACATACAGCATTACAGTAAGTTGTACAACATAATGATTCAATATTTGTATATATTGCAAAATGATCACCACAGTAAATCTGGTTAACATTTATCACCAAACATAGTTACAGAATTTTTTCGTTGTGATATTAGTGAGAGCATACAGTGTTCCTCTTTACTCTGACTTATTTCACTTAGCATAATGTCCTTAAAGTCCATCAACATAGTATTTTTTTAAGTTAAAATTTCTAACTTTGCTGCTCATGCATAGAAATGAAATCGATTTTTGTATTTTGATTATACAGCTGTTAACCTTGCTAAAGTTTAATTTTTAAATGGTTTTATTGTTTATTATTTTGAGTTTTTTTGTCTATACCAGCGTTTGTTAAAGTACAGCCAGCAGGCCCAATTTGGCTCTGCTATCTGGTTTTATAAATACAGGTTTGTTGGGATGTAGCCATACCCATTCATTTGTGAAAAGTTGAGTAGTTGCAGCAGAAACAATAAGGCCCTTGAAGCCTAAAATATTTGTTATCTGGCCCTTGACAGAAAAATTTTGCCAACCCCTGATTTATTCAGTCATGTCATCTTCAAATAATGGTGGTCTTCTTTCCTTCCTTTTCAATACATTTAACTTTTTTCAACTTGTATTCTTCAAAATTAGTTTTGCTAGGTACACAATTTTAGATTGATAACGTTTTTCTTCTTTAAAGACTTGAAAGATATTAAGATACCCTCTCAGGTTCCCGCTGTTGCTTTTGAGAATTTTCTTGTTTCTTTCTAGGTGGTCTCTTTTTTCTCTGATGATTTTGGTGTTACGCAGTTACACCCAAAGTTTTGGGTGCCGATTTCTTTTTATTTATCCTGTCTGGGTTATTTCGTGCATTTTGAGACTATATAGATTCCTGGTTTTCATGAATCTAGAAAGTTCATAACCACTCTCTTTTTAAATATTGCCTTTCTTCCAGTCTCTCTAATCTATCCTTCAAGTACTCCAATTAGTTATATATTACTTTTTCATGCTATCTTCCTTATCTCTTTATATTTTTCTATTTCCCTATTTTATTATTATTATTATTTTTTTATTTTGCCACATTTTGGGTGACTTATTCAGGTGTATCTTTCAGTTCTCTAATTATTCTTTCTACTGTTTAACTTTTCAGTCAAGTTCTTTTCTTTATATGTCAACAGTTATATTTTTCAAGTCATTCCATTTTTTCCTCAAATTTATCTGTTCATTTCTCATGCCTTTTATTGATTGATATCTTTATGATTCTGTACACATTATTTCTTTAAATGTTATATGCACATTCATTCTGTAGTCTAATTAGACATTTCTAACTTATATAGTCCTAAAATCTATTCATTGTTCCCTGTGACTCTTGGCTCATAACTGTATACCTTCTTGTATATTTGAACTTGAGTGTGAGCTCCTTGCCTGAACTTAATTGGTGGGGGTCCTTTGGGCCCAATTGGGGATTCTGTAAGTTTTCCTCAGAATATTTATTCCTTCTTGAAGCTAGTAAATCACCAATCAGGAACCCCTTCAGCATCTTTTAGGTCTTGTTTCAATTGGAGAATTCTAGGTTACTCTAACCCCACCTGTTGGATCGGGACTCTATTTTTAGATGGAAAGAGCTGCAAAGTCACATTATTCAAGGAGCATTTAAGAATGAGAAGAATTGTTAACAGCTAATCTTGCAAACAGTCTACAATAGTTTGCCCTCTGACCCCAATTATTCCATTCCTCTCACATACAAATTGCACTCATGGACATTTCCCAAAGTCTCATCTTAATAATAGTATCAGGCTCAAAGTCCATGATCTTATGTTCTGTATCAGGTCTAGATGCATGTGAGTGTTCTCTGGTGTGGCTCCTCTCCATCCAGAGGCCTGTGAACTAAAAAGATTTTTTACTTGCACCCTACACACTCAACATACAGTGGTGGTACCAGGTCAAGATAACCATAATAGACTTTCATTCAAAAAGGGGAGGAATAAGAAGTTCACAGTAGTCACTGGTTTATAATAATTTTGAAATCAAACAGAAACATGTTGTTAGGTTCCCTTACAAGGCTTTCCTCTGTGCTTGGTTCTACCTCTTAAAATCTTTCCATCTTTTACATAAAACTATCCTTTGTTTTCAACTGAGTATCTTTTTTAACATACTTCCCTTAGAAAGTTGGGGATGGATCCAGAAGGCTCTTACTTTAAACTGTCTTTTGTTAGTGTAACTCTCTTTAAAAATTATGGATTTTGTATGAATTTCTTAGGGGTTCACGCCGTATTTACTTCTATGTTGTTTCTTCATTATTTCTTTCTCTTCATTGCTCATCTCTTCACTGTAGCATAAAATGAACTTGCCCTTTTCCATTGTTGAGACTTTATGTTCCTTACTCCTGTATCTGAAACATACTGCTTTATCCTTTGTATCCAGCACTTCACCTTATTAAAGACTAACAAAATAGTTAAAGACTAAGTAGAATGGAGTTTTCTTTTTTTACTTAAACCTCTTAAAGTAATATTTATGAATTTCTGAAAGTGCCTACTTTAGCCAGTCTAGAAGCATGGTATCCCCTGAATGTCAGTATCCTCTTCTCACCTCTTAACCCCAAATGCATGTGATTACCAGTTAATGGTAAGTTCTAAAGCAGGGATCAGCAAATAGTAGTCCATAAGCCAGATCCAGTCAACTGTCTGTTCTTATTTCACCCATGCGAGCTAGCAATTTTCTTTTACATTTTTAAATGATTAAAAACATTGAAAAGAATAATACTGTGACATGAAAACTATATGAATAGAAATTCAAATTACAGTGTCCATAAATAGAGCTTTATTGGAATATAGCCTTGCTCATTTACGTATTGTCTGTGGCTGCTTTCAAGCTGCAATGGCAGAGTTGAGTAGTTGCAACAGAGATGATATGGCCCAAGAAGTCTAAAATATTTACTATCTGGCCCTTTACAGGAAAAATTACTGACTTCTGAGTTAGAGTAGTTAGACAAATGGGCAAAGCTCTTCTGTTTTAGCCCATTCATATCTTCTAGTGTGATTGTTAACCCTGTTATATTTGTAAGAGCTTTAGTCAAGTTGTAAGCCTTACTCCTTCAGCCCAGCCTCTATTTGTGTTGCTGCTCTCAAACTTATTTTATCTAAATACATCTCCTGTTGGTATGTACACTTTTGCAATAATATTTGATATTATTTGATATTAGGGCTCATTACTTCTTTTGTCTTTCTTATAGTATCCATTCTCCTTGCTAGTGCTAAAAGTATTTTATAGTATTCTTTAGGTAAATTTTAAAGCTGTATCAAAATAGAATGATGATTGTGATATGACACAGTTCATTCAACAGATTATTCTCTTATGCAAGGATCCTTTTTCTACTTTGTCGGCCAAACAAAACCAAGGTGAGGGGAAACATTAGGCAAACTAGGTTTGTAGAAAGGTTTACTTGTAATACATACAAGAGATAAGCATGACTAGAATGGGGGACTCGGCATGTCCTCTGTCTTTACACTATTCACATACACAGTACACTCCCATTGGCAGCGGCTTTGCTTATACAAAGCAATTCTCAAGGGTAAGAAGAGTGAGGTAGATTGGGGTCAACTATTCAAACCATGCAAGTTCTTGCCAAATTGGTAATACTCATGTCCAGGTTTGAAGACATAATTTTCACATCTGAGACAGTCAGTCATAAGGCTGAATTTAGTGATATTTGTAGTCTTTTATTTTTGTACTTTCTGTTAGGACTTTTAAAAGCCATTTAACTTATACTCCCTCTCTCCTCCCCACTAGCTTATTTGGCCCTACTTATAAGACAGAACTTATTGGGTATTAAAGGTGGTATTGTTAGTGCGAATTGTGACTTTCAAAGTAGACTTTTTTAATATATGTCCTTAATTAATGGCACATTTTTTCTGGCTTTATTGGGATTTATTCAGATATTCTGCATTCCCTTGAAGGTTTTTTGACATTGTTCTGTGGCTGGTGGGTTAACATTGTTGGAGTTAACATTCTGTCTACATACGATACCTTTTATGAACTGCATGTACACTGTAGTGTCTCTTCATACTGATCTCTCCTTCACTTCTCCGTTCCTTCGTAAACCGGTCTTCCCCTCTGTACTTCAGCACACTAGGTTGTCAGGTGGCTCTGCTCTGGCACATCTGCACGTGTTTCCTCTACCAGTCGAAGTATGTACTTTCCAGGACTCAGTTGCTTGTTCTCAAACATCCCTAATGATTGCTCTTGTTATTATAACAAAGTAATTTGCAAGAAGTGATATATGAGTGAAGAAAATATATTAATGACTGTGGAAAGTTGTTTTTATGAAAATTGTTAAATGTTTAGGAACTACTTGTTAAGGACAAGTCCCTAAAGAAATTTCTGTTCAGTGGCCTGTGTAAGACAGTTGTGAAAGATTGGGAAGCAATTGTAAAAATCGAGGCTTCTGCACTCTTATTAGGGAACCCACTGTCAAAAACAATAAACCCCATATTAAGAGGTTTGTAAATGAATACAGTATAAGATGTTAATATAAGTAGGTATCATGGGTTTTTTTTTGTTTATTTTCAGTTAATCATTTACTAGGAACAATCACAGGGATGGGGTTGAGAATTTTATTGTTTTATTGGATTTTTTTCAATATCTAGGGAATAACTAATTTATTTACTCTTATAATTGAATTTTTTATACCATGCATTCATTTCTCTTTTAGTTTATTAAATTGTCATTGCTTTTAATTTGCAGTATCACATTGCCTTTCAGCCTTGTTATGTTTTTCTGTGGTCTGTCCCCTATTGCTGTTAAAACTCACAGAGATGTTCGAGGTTTTTTTTTTCCTGTCTTTTTAGGATGAGCTTCTTACATACCTTTGGGAATCCCAAGTATTTTTTTTATTAGGATGATGTCAACTTTTAAAACCCAGTTTTGAAGTATTAATACTCCCTTGGGTAGATGATAAACTTAATTGGGGAGATATTTTTATTCTAATTTTTTAATTGGAGAGATTTTTAAGTTAATTGTCCCTTGGGGTTTACATCTTGCGAAGTTGAAATCCATTTCATATTTTGAATTCTTACCATGAAGAAATAAATACATAGAGTTAGAAACTAAGTACCAGCTGTATTAGCCAGGATTCAGTTAGGAGATGGTAACTCCAGCAGTTATTTTTACAGTGAATTTAATATAAAGAACTCTTAAATGGGTATTGATGAATACAGAGTGTAAAAAGAGAATACAAAGTATCATGGAGGTAGCAATTACAGTACACAGTTCCTACCCCTAGAGCTGGAGGAACAAAATGAGGAAGTTAAAATTAATAAAACTTAGATGCTTAAAGGAGGGACCCTATGGAGTCTTGACTCAGACCTCTGAGTAGGAAGTACTAGCTAATTGGTGTCTCTGATGGGTGCAGTGAACTGGTTTAAGTGAGTGTTAGAGAAACTGCAAAGTGGAACCAGGTGCTGCTACTGAAATGAGGGTCCTGCCAGAACAGGAAGCAGTCAGGAAGGAGCTTCCAGTCTCTCTCCAGCACCCTCCACTGACAGAGTGTAACAAGAAAGCACTAGAATCTACAGAGAAACGGTTTGCTTAAAACTAGGCCAGGCACCACAGGATATAACATAGTGGCTTTGGAGCCAAAAGACAATAGTTTAATTACTGGCCCTTAAACAACAACTATCTATGAAGTGTACTTTTTATTGTCTGTGCAATACAGGAAGATTTATTTGCATATTTAAATTTAATTGCAAGACCCTCATTTTTTTGCATTTGCTCTCTCACCACTGCAGCACATACAAATCCTCAGCCTCATTTCCATCATTATTGATATTTTGTGTCATTTAAAATTGCTGTTCAGCTTTTAAAAACCTGTGCATTATCTACATAAAGGTGAAAACTGAAGCAATAGGTTTGAAAGAAGTGACTTAGTAAACAAGTGGAGAGTGAGAGGACCCAGAACTAACCCTTAAGAAATCCTTTCACCTGTACTTCTTGTATCCTTGCTATTGCATTGAACAAGGGATGGTAGAGCTCTGTTCTTAATTTGGATTTTACTACCAGCCTAGCCTAGTATCCTGTAGAGAGTTAGTCAACTAATACTAAGTATTTGGACCTCTATGAAAGTTGTAGATTTTTTAATACTTTTTTATAAAATAAAATGTCTCTTAAAGTTATGCCTTTGTTGATATCAAAAGAATTATATTTTTCATATTATTTTTGATGCTAAAGTTCTTAAAAATAAACTTTAAAAAATAAATTTTCTTTTAATTATCAGGTGCTTCTAAGGAAGGAGGTGCCGGAGCAGTTGATGAAGATGATTTTATAAAAGCTTTTACAGATGTCCCTTCTATTCAGGTAAGGATACCAGTATATCACCCATGACTATCACCCATATACCTCCTCATATGATTATTTATTATTGTCCCTGAATAATTTTTTTAAATGCATAAGCATAGTTGTTTATAATGATTATCAAGTATAATGTACATAATTGTGTGTGCTATATTTTTATACGACTGGCAGTGAGATAGGTTTGTTTACACTGGTGTCACCACAAACACATGAGTAATGCATTGTGTTATGACCTTACCATGGCTACAGCATCACTAGACAATAAATATTTTCCAGCTTCATGATAATCTTACAGGACTACTGTGGTATATGTGGTCCATTGCTGACCAAAATGTCATTACGGGGTGCATGGCTGTATTGTTCTTCACATTCTGATTGCACCACTAGTTATTATTAGATTCATGTATATATACTTGATATTTCATAATCATTGTACATATCATGAAGCAAATTATGTATGCCCATTAAACCATTTATTTCCAAAATTTATTAAGCTCCTAATATGTGGTAGACACTTGTCAAGGTTCTGGGTCTTCTCACTCTCCACTTGTTTACTAAGTCACTTCTTTCAAACCCATTGCTTCAGTTTTCACCTTTACATAGATAATGCACAGGTTTTTATCTCTAAGCCAGACCTTTTTGAGCATCAAAATTATTTCTCCACTGATTTTTTATTTGACATCTCCTTTCAGATGTCTCAGAGGCATTTTAGACTCAATCTGTCTGAAATTGGACTTGTGATCTTGCCCTTACCAACCTACTCTTCCAGTGTTTTATATGTGGAAACAATTACTTAATCAGTTACAAAAGTCAGAAACCTAGGAATCAGTCATTCTACTGCAACAGACCCCTTAGTTGTGTTCAAACTTCTTTTGTTTGTAATACCCCCTAAAAGAATGTTTAAAAAATTATGTATCCCTTCACTAAAGTAAGTTTTTGAGTTCAGCTTTTTCTCCTTGTTGGGGAAAGAAAAGGAGCCTTTTATTATTTTCCAGAGTAATGCATCATAATACGATTAGGAATAGTATAGGGACCTGCCTTTCTTCTGAAATATGGCAGGAAGACCATTATGAAGGGGAGGCGAGAGATAAGAAAAAACTAGCTTGGACGCCTTCAGGAATCATTCTCTAACAGATTGTTATCTGGTTCCCCTTTCTGCCTCTTCGACCTGCTTATGTCCTCCTGCTCCCCTTTCTACCCTTGTTTTGAGGATGTGGTTGTTTGTTTTGTTTATTAAGTAAAAGAAAAATATAATGGCTCATGAGTGTGAAAGCTATAAGTAGGGCAGTTATGATGAAGGTATCTGATACCACTCAGATGTTATCACTGGGACTATTTCTCTCCATCTCTCATTGTTGGATTCCTCTGTATTGTCATCCCTCATGGTCAGCAACATGACTGCAACTGTTTGAGCCTCACACCTTAACCAGCCTTTGTTTTCTGGATGATCCTATAAAAACTTGTGAAAGTCACTCTGATTGAACCGATTTAGGTCTTATGTCCACCTCTGAACCCTGACTGTGATGTAGAGAAATACTGTGTACTCATTGACTTAGGCCTGGATCATCGACTCTTCTCCTGGTCCCCTTTGTACTCTGATCTTGTACGCTGGCCTTCTCTTAGTTTTTTTCTGTCACAGAGCCTTTGCACATGCTTTTTACTCTAGGGAAGGTTAATCTCTTTCCACTTTGCCTATGATGTTCCACTCATCCTGTAGCTCTCAGTTCAAGCTTGACTTTCCTAACACTAGTTCAAAACCCCTATTATATATAGACTTTCACAGCATTGCTTAATTCTTTTTGGATGGTACTTTCTATTTGCAATTTTATATTTTATATATTATTTTATTGTTTTTTTCTCTCCCTGACTAGATTATAAGCTCCAAAAGGCAAAGAACATGCCTATTTTTGCATAGTATCCTTAGTGCCTAACATAGTACATCCCTCTTATGTGAATATTTGTTAAGTGAATGGAAGTATAATGGTGTTTTACAAATGGTTGGCTCCAGAGGAAACAAAGCATGTAGCTATCCTGGCCACAATCTAGCATGAGGGGAAGGCAAGAGACTAACTTAAAACATGTTCTTTTGCAATATAAGTGTATAATATGTGTATGAATGCATAGATATGTTATATCCTGAAGTCATTTTGAGAAATTAGGTTGGGTTTTATTAATTAGAATATTTACATCTTGTTTTTAAATGACAAAGCATTTTAAACATTTATTTGAAGTTACTTATGTGCGGAGAAATAGCACAAGGGTAACAGGTAAGGAAGACAAAGCAAAGCATTTTATTTTATCATTGTCTATAATGTATTTCCATTCTCCATGGAATGTGCTAAAAATGGTGCTAGAATGAGAAATAAATAACCTTATTACTTGAAGGTTATTTGAACAACACAGCATAATTTTGATATTGCTTATGATAAGAAATATTAATGTTATAATATCACATCTTTAAGATCTATTCTAGTCGAGAACTTGAAGAAACATTAAATAAAATCAGGGAAATTTTGTCAGATGACAAACACGACTGGGATCAGCGTGCCAATGCAGTAAGTTTTTTATTTTTTATTTTGTTACCCCTCTCTTCAATGTTCTTATTCAAAAACATGGAAATTCAATAGTAATAATACCTGGTATTTCAGATATTTATGAAATAGAGAATTGATAGGTAACATTTCTTTCTGGAAAATACACTGAGATAATAGGCATTTCTGATTTATAGTCAATTTTCACTGTTTTGCTAATCTCAACCATTTGTTAGTCTCTCCACATGTGCTACTTTTTGACTGACCAGGAAAATGTGGTCTTGGCCTCTCTGTGGGGCTACATAATTTTTTTATCAGTACTGTCCTCAATTCTCACAAGATTTACCAGTAAAGCAGTTCACTTTGCCCACATGCTCAGTATTTTCATAATATTGACATAAAATTCACAATAGTATGTCCATTTGTCTGGCTTTTTTCTATTCTCATATATTTTTCTCTGAATGTGAAAAATAGTTTTTACCCATGGTTTTTTTAAAGTTTGGTATCCTTGAGTTAAGAATATTTTATTTAGCCTAAATTCCTTGAGAAAATATTGATGAATTTTTAAATAATATTTGCATCAACACAGGACTTTATATTTTAAAGTTTGTGCCTTTATCAAATTTATATCTGAGGTATCAGATGAGTACCTCAGTGTTCTCAAGAAGCCAGAGAAGGGGTTCTGTTTGAAGACTCTTCTGCTCTGAAAGCTCTCAATTTTTGTTTTGATTAATCAAATATGGCCATTTGACAAACTGACCTTTATGACACTATGAACAAAAGGTAATTTTTCAGCTTCTCTTTGATATGAAGTCTGTATATTTTAAGATATTAAGGTATTTTTTAACAGAATATATTGCTCCAAATTTGTTAATTAGGGTTCACTATTTTTTCTTCAGTTCTGAGATTAGTATGATAAAGACCTCTATGTCTGTAGAGAAACATGACAAATTAAATGTTGTCACTATAAAACACAAACTTTGTACTTGTGATTTTTTGTTTGTTTTACTTTGAAACAACTCATTTAGAAACACAGGTGGTCTTTTTAAATTTTTTTTAAATAAGTGCTGGGTTTATTACAATCAGTAGAACAGTGTAGATTATTTTTTAAAAATTGTTTACTCCCTAGTGTGGAAACAAATGTTTTCATTTTGTAGTATATTTTTTCTATGTATATGTATTCAGACACATATGACAAGATGAACAGTTTTTACTCCCCACTCTTTTATGAAAACAAGTGAGGTCATACTAGATACATTACTTAGTAACTTGGATATTTTTACTTAACATATCATCCCCATTTGGTACACTTGGCATAGGTATCAGGCATATAATAGTTGTTTAGATATTTGTTGAATACAAATCCATATGTATATATATTCCCTAGTTAAAAAGTACCACGTAATTTATTTTACCATTTCACATTTGATAGACTTTTCTATTTTTTTATTTTATCAATATTGCTGTATACACCTCACACACATTTATGACAATGATGTTTTTATTTTTGTAGGTTAAATTTTTAAAGTGGGTTGTTAGATAAATAAAGTTTTATTTTAGTAGATGTTGCTAAAGTATTTTGAACAAAGTGTCAGTCATTCATAATCTTATAGTGATAGGATTTTTTTTTTTTTCTGGTACTGGATGCTGTTAAATCTTCATAATTTTTGCCAGTCTGATGGAAGAAAGTAATGTGTCTTTGTTATTTGCATTTGCTTATCATTTTTAAGGCTTAGCATTTCATATATTTATTTTGCCTAATTTAATATTGGGTTAATTTGTCAGGGTTTTTTTCCATTTTATTTTCATTCTTTGTATTGTGGTTATATGTTGTAGGTAATTTTTTCTACCTTATTGTGATTTTTGTTTTGTTTTTAGTTAATCCTGTTTAGATGCCTTCTGGTTTCTCTTATACTTATGATAGTTTCCCTTCCCTGTACACCCTAAGATTATGTACCTATTCTTTCACATCTTTTCTAGTATTCATAGTATTTTATTTTTGCTTTTTTATCTTTATCTGGTTTAATTTTAAAGGTGTCTTAAAAAAATTTAGAAAACATCAGTGTTTAATGTGAAATTGCACATAATAATAATAGGTATGATAGGTAGACTTTTAGCTTCTGAGTATGTGTGAGCATGGAAGTGCACCTGTGGGTATCTCTTTTGATTGATGTACTTTTATATGGAAAACATTTGATAATCTTATACTAAAAAGTAATGCTAAAGGCATTGAAATAGGGAGAATGCTATTTGTTTCACAAAGAAAGAATGATAATGTTAAAATATTGACATGGTGCTACCTTAATGGTTGGTCCTTCAGCTTCTATACTTTTGTTATGGATGAATACAGTTTCCAAAATTTGGTCTTTAAAAAAAAACTCCTTAATAGATAGTGGTAATGGTTGCACAACGTTTTGAATATACTTAATGCCACTGAATTGTATACTTTAAAATGGTTAAAATGGTAAAAATTTTTGTTAATGTATATTTTACCACAATAAAAAGACTTCCTTAATACTTTAAAATTTACTTATCTGTTCATACATTACATGTCTGTTATGCATATACCAAATCTATAATGTTCATTTCCAGAAAGCTTTTTTTTTGGTTTGCATGTTTAAGAGATATTTAATGCTATTAAAATGTCTGAATATAGTTACATAAAAAGTTATTTAAATGTTATTTTAAAAATTTATTTAAATAATGATATTTAGGTAGCCTTTTTTTTTTTTTTTGTGATTGCCACTTTTTTGTCAGTAATGAAAATTCTCTTTATTTCAGCTTAAGAAAATTCGATCATTACTCGTTGCTGGAGCTGCACAATATGATTGCTTTTTCCAACATTTACGATTGTTGGATGGAGCACTTAAACTTTCAGCTAAGGATCTTAGATCCCAGGTGGTTAGAGAAGCTTGCATTACCGTAGCGTAAGTGTTTCTTTTTGTAATAAGTATTTTTTATGAAAGACTTTAGTACTCATTGATTCAGTGCTCATTAAGTAAAGCAGTAGCAGGGTAGTCTCAAAAAAGCATGCATGTGATCCAGAAATTATTTTTATTATACATAAGTATTCAATTTGTGTAATTAAAAATTTTTTTTCTTAACAGCACTTTATACCAACCTTAAAATGTGCTTATATATCTAAAGCCTACTAGTGGATTTTTGGTCACTAGCCACCCTATGAGTATAAGAAGAAAATGAATAGGTCTGAGAACTGGCCATATTCAATTTTCTCTATACTAATTTGGATGTTACGCTCTCTATTTTTGATATTTTAGCAATTATTCTGAAATTACAACATACATCATTAACTTATCAAAATCTAAACCTATTCTGTATATTTATATTCTTCTAAAATTCAAGGGTAGTAGAAAACTTAAATTTCTTTTGCCACTACTCCCCACCTGAATAAGTTTGTTGTATATGTTGTTGTATAAGCATTCCTTTGAAGATAGGGAACACACAGATGCCTGCTATTATTTCTAATCAGGATTGAATTAGATGTTCTAGGCAGAACAGGAAAAAAATAACCCAGGTCATAAAAACTATGAGGAATCAAGAAAGGAGAAAAAACTGGTGATAAAATTATCCATGCAGAAAACCACAAGAATCTGTAATAAATTATTATAATAAAGAGACTTTAGCAAGATTGTGAGATACAAGTCAGCATACCAATATTCCAAAGTAATAGAATATTTCTTGATAACAAAGCAAAAATACCCAAAATATAACCTTGAAAAATATTCCATGATGAGAAATCTACTTCTGGCCATGATACAATATTGGTACAGAACTAGCCAGCCCTCTTGCAGAAAACTGCACAAAATATGTTAAACAGCTATTTATAAATAATGGACAGCAGGCTGAGAAGAACTGTGATTTTTGAAAAAAAAAAAATCGGTTGAGCAGAATTACTGCACAGTTTTGATCTAGAGGCACTTTCTGGACCATGGGGAATGGATGGAGAACCCAAGCAGAGCAAGGCAGTCTCAGTAAGTTGAGAAGAAGCAGAGACTGGAGTTTCTAAAGGGTGAAGTGGCTAAAAGTGACAGTGTAGAATACTGGAGAGAAGAGAAAGACATGGAAAAAGAGCTGTAGAAATCTTCATAGAGGATCCCATGAGTTTAGGTGAATACTAATCTGTGCATGTGAAAGTATGTAGCTCCCTGCAAACTGGAAAGAACTGCTGGAAGCTATAAAGAAAGCAACAATTGTCAGAGCTTATATGGGCTGGGAGGGGTTCAAGGTCTGATGAGCCAGAATGAAGAAACCTTCTTGTACACCCAGGGCATTCACTTGGGACCCCAGAAAGGCCATTGTGTAGGAATAGTACTAAACTAGCTCTAAAGTCAGGCTACTCTAGACCTTGCTCCTCCCAGAAGTTTATATAGATGAAGCTGATTCCCAAGTACTGTTACTTGCCCCCAGAACAAACTCACACTTTTAAAGGAAGAAGACATCTGGACACACAAAGCACCTCACTGCTTCTGAGTAGAGGTTCCTTTTTGCCTGTAAGACACTGGGAAACGAAGTATAGCCAAGCACTAGTAAATAGGTCTGAGTACCTCGTTGAATCAAGAACCTGAATTTTTGGATCTAACTGTATCCCAACCATGTATTTTAAGTAGGATATCAATATATAGAAATTAACCAATACTGCAAACATTGTCAGAACTGTGAGTGATTACAGCTTCCTGAGTGTTTTAAACCATACAATTAACAGTGGAGTTAGTTTTTTAACTACAAATTTAGAGAGAAGACAGATGTCCTAAGGGTCACCCAACTGACTAGTGATAGAGTTGTATTTTCAATCAAGAATTCTCAAATCCTACTCCAAAGATATTAGGGAGTATTTGTAACTAAAACAGTGGTGGTACCATTAGTAGAAATAGAGAATGTCTTGATGGGTATTGTTTTGGGTAAGATTTGGAACTTGTATATAAAATATGTTGAATTTAAGATTTATGTTGGGGCATTAGAATGGAAATACCTGTGGATAAAGATAGGTAAATGTCAGGGCAATCAGAACTGAATGTTTTACCTGTCATTTTAATGGTTAAATTCTGAGATCAGATAGCTTTTCCAAGAGCCATTGCCAATAGATGGTAAAATGCCAAATTTCACCTTGGGACTAAACAGTTAAACTTTGGGAAAAAGAAGGAAATATGCAATATTTGCATTTTCTTTTCTCTCTTTTTTTTTCCTTTTTTTTTTTTTTTTTTTTTTTGTTTAATCAGTTAGAATTGATTAAAATAAAGATTTTAAGTTAATTTAGTAAAAGAATATTTTAAAGTTATATGATCTTATATTTAATGTAAAACTATTTTTTAAAGCATTTTTGTCTTCCTTTGTAGCCATCTTTCAACAGTTTTGGGAAACAAGTTTGATCATGGCGCTGAAGCCATTGTACCTACACTTTTTAATCTTGTCCCCAATAGTGCAAAAGTCATGGCAACTTCTGGATGTGCAGCAATCAGATTCATCATTCGGGTAGGTTCTGTTCTGTTCTGTTCTTCTGTCTTCCTCCCTCCCTCCTCACACCCCCTTTTTTTCAATGTACTTAAGTAAGGCATTGGTTTTTTATAACCCCAAGAAAAAAATCACTTGAATTTATTTCTCATAAGCAAACATGGTTATTACAGTTATTCTAGAACATTTAAATAATACAGAGGAATACAAAGTAAACATGCTTGCATACAGAATATAATATACCCCTATGCACATACATATATGTATGTGATGTTTCTCCTCATCCATATCTTGAAGATGCCCAAAAGAACAGTTAACGAAATAAATCTCCCCCTTTTGAATTCTGCTCTTTTGTAACTAAGCACTCTAGACATTTAGACTTTTCCAAACTTCTGTTCTGTACCTATATAAACTAGATTCACTACAAAATGTAAATGTTGTGTTTATATTTTGCATATAAATAATGTTTTTAACTTGTTTTTTAAATTTGACATACTTGGGCAGCTTCCCTTGTTTATACATGTCTAAATCAGTTCTATATTAAAGAACACAGCATTAAATTTTCTTCACCAATCCTCTCCCTGAAATTTATGGAGACCTTTTTCTCCATCTGTTTCCAACATTTTGTATTAGCTGTCTCTTAAAGGCTTTATAATTTAATAAGTGGATTTCTATTTCATATTCTTCTTTACATTTCTTTGATTAGTAGAGATGCTAGATATTTTTTTCCTTTTATAATTCTTTTATGAATTGCCAGTTTATACTTTGCATTTTTCCTCACTGATTTCTAAGGCCTTTTTATATATTATAAGTATATTAATTATGTTTACATATGTTGTAAATATTTTCTACTAGTCTGTCAATTCAAATATTATTTAAGCTATTGTGTGTTATATATATAACTTTAAAATTTTTATACATTGAGATTTTGTGTTTTCGTTGTAGTTTAAATGACCTTCCCCATTTCACAATTATAAAAATACTCAATTGTTTAAAACTTTTATATAAATTTTGCTTTATATATTTAGATCTAACTGTGTTTTATTTCTGTGTGACATACGGCTATCTAACTTGATTTTCCCCTAGATACAAAACCAATTTACCCAGTGGCCTGTAGTGAACTATAGTTTAGTCTTCCTTTGAAATGCCACTATTTTCATATAGTAAATTTTCATAAATATATGAGTCTGTTTCTTAAATGCCTTTTTAGTTTCTTTGATCAGTTTGTCCTTTTCTGTTAAAGAAATGATCTTTCTTTCTAATGCTGCTCTACCAGAAGGATTTTTTCCACAATAAAATCCAATGCCAATTAAAAAAATCTATGAATCTATCCATGAAAAAGGTCCTTTTATCCTGTTTGAATATATTTTTTAAAGTTCTCTAAATCTCACACCTTCATAACAGAGCTGAAAAATAGTGAGAATTATTGAGATCTTTGTTCATCCCTGGGTATAATGGGAGTACTTTAAATATGATGTTTGGTGTGGATTTCTCTGGATACTCAGGTTATAGAAATTTCCTTCTATTCATATTTTGCTAAATTTTGATCAGGAGTAGATGTGGAATCTTATTAAATATCCGTTTAACATCTTTACAAATACTTCTCTTTTCATTTATCTATTGTACATTCATGAACTAAATTCTACATTACCATGGTACATTATGATACTCCTAGATTGAGTTTGCTAAAGTTAAGATTTTGGCATTTGTTTTAATATATGCATCTTCTGTAGAAATTGTATGTTTCCTGTTTTACATATATTGTTATTACATTATTCTTTTTTTAGGGTTTGCTGACTTTAGAACTTATCAGATAACAACTCTAATGCTTTAGGTTGTATATTCTTGCAACTCTTTTGAAGTGTTGCTCATCATTCGTATTTTCTCAGAATATCAGCTTCATATAGATTTTAAGAATATTTGACAAAATCGTATACTGTAGTCTCTTAATTGTTTAAAAAAAGTCTGGCAGTGTGGTTATAGTGCCACTTTTTCTTATTATAGTATGTTCAGTTTTTTTTACCCTTGCCAGAGGCATTGTTATGGCTCTTTTATAAGCTTCAAGTTTTAGTTTTATCAGTTCCAGTGTAGGGTTACTTGTTTCTAATTTAGTTTTATACTAGAAAAACTTCTGTATTAAAGGTTCTTAATTTCTTTCCTTGGCTTGTTTTGGCTGCTTTTTTCTTTTCTTTTCTTTTCTTTTTTTTCCAGATTTTTATGATATATCCTTAGATAATTTGTCATAGTTTTTGTTGTTTAATGTTATAAGGCTGTAGGTTTCCTTTGAGTTTGACATTGGAGCATCCCAATGATTTAGATTTACCACATTTTCTTTATATTTCTTGATCATTTGTAATTTCCATGTCAGCTTTTTTTTTTTTATTACATAATGATGATACTGTTTATATTTGCAGATGATTCTTTTCTTGCTCTTATCACCATTATATTGTAATTTCATGATATTCTGATGAGACAGTTTGGTTCTAGGATTTCTTTTTTGGCAAATGCTTTGACTTTTATTGGTGTCTTAGTAAATGATAAATTTATATAGGTAGTCTTTTAGCATTTGTAAAATATGGAATTCATTTACAGAATATAATACTTTGTATATCACTAAATTGAGCTCAATATTCTCGTTTTTGACAATTCCATTTTTCTAACAGTTCTTTCTTTATGTACTTTATGTGTGGTCAAAGTTTTTAACTATTACCATTTTAAATAGTTTTTTTCCAATATTCTGTTTTCTGTTCGTTATGCTTTTTTCTTACCTTTTTCTTATTTTCTGAGAAGTTCTTTATTTTTTGTCAGTGTCAAGAATGAAATCTGTTTTATTTCCCCTGCCTTTGAAAAAGTACATATTTTATCTCATTCATGTCCTTTTCCCACTTAACTGTTAAATTGAACAAAGACTTTTTGCTGTTCAGCAATTGACATTAACTGCGGGTTTTTACTGCTTTCATTCCTGTCCAGTGTTTACTAATAAACTCTTACTTCTTATTTTTTAATTGGTACTGGATGATTTTCATTTGGTTTTAGTGTGTTCTTAATTTTCATGTGTATTTAACTTTGAATGTTTCAAAGTGGCTTTTCTTTGCCTTACATAACAAAAATTAGACTTTAGTTTCACATTCCTTTTTCTTCAGAATTGTTTTCTTTTACCTCACAATTATTTTTTAAGTTTTTATTGTTTTCTCTGAGAAGTGAAATATAATTTTATTCTTTTATAGAAAAAGAACAAAAACAAGAAAACGTTAGGAAGCTTTATAAGATAGTCTCTTTGTGTTAGTTTTCACACATCAGATCTAGGAGTAGATCATGCAATGGATAAAAATTTCACCAAAATGAATTTTCCTTAAATTTATGTTACTTTTCATGGATCAGTTATTTATTGCTTCTATTTGCCTTGCCACATTTTTTTCTTTTGTTACCCTTGTTATACAGATTTTAGAACCCTCAATGTCATTTGTCACACAGCTGTATATGTTCTCAGGAAAAATTCCATTAAATTATACTTAGTTGACCGTACCCATTTTGCCATTCTTAGGCTTTACACTTTGTACATTTTTTTCAAATTGTTCATTTTTCATGAGCTTGTCTCATTAGTGTAGTATTCTATCATCTCACTGAAAATATAAATTGGGTGTTTTTGTTTGTTTTATGTTACCTCCTGTTTTGTGTATTTTGTTTGTTTCCTAGGGGACTCCCTTTTTAGATTGCTCTATTTGATTCCTAATTCTCTTTAATTCTAGAGATTTTTTTTTTCAGTTGTCAACTTATATTAGTAAATTAGTCTAAATTGTTCTGACTTCGTTTTTGCTTGAATGCTTCATCTGTAATTGTAAGGGTAACGTCTTATTTTCCTTCGGTACAGTGCTTCTTGAATATGGAGTAGCAGTAGTTAGTTTAGATTAGACTCTCTCCCTACCCCTGCCATCGTGTTGGCTGTGGGTAAATGAGCAGTAGGGTCTTGGGGAGGTTTTGAGAGGAGGATGGTAATGAAAGATGGTGGTGTGTTGTGGCTGGGCAATCTACTTGGGCTTTAACACCATAGTAATGCTTGAGGAATGAGTTCTTCCGGATGTTATAGGGGAGCGGGTCTACAGAGCCCCTCCATGCTGAATGTAACAGTTGGATAACATGCAGGTCAGCACTCTCTTGCATTACTCTCGAATAGCTTCAGGGGTTGTTTCCCTCTGTAGTAGCTGAATAAAGTGTTCTCTTTTATTTTGGTTGAGTTAGCTGTGGCAGATACTTATGTGCCACGTATGTTCTCCTTAGTGGAAGACTAGTTTCCCCCATACTCGAAGTGCTGTTGGCAGATAGCCTTCAGCTGCTAGCCTCTTCAAGGGTTATCTCAGCTGCAGAAACCTGCCTGTCTCAAGGCCTTGCCCACTCCTGGTATGTCCCACATCTAATAACTGATGAGTGTAGAAGTGTAAAGATTTAACCATCCTGGACCAATTCGAGACTACTCTGAAGGGCCATTTTAGCTCTACAACTCTCTAATGGCTTTGGGCGAGGATATCCTTGGTCCATATCAGAGATGGATTTCTTTCTCTGCCCACTCTGCCTTCCTTCTCATCCCTGAAGAGGTGTTGATCCCAAGGGCACTGCATGCTAAACTACATCTCAGAGTCTGCTTCCTAGGTAACCCGGCCTATACAGTTAGCTCGAAAAATAGAGATTTAGAACATCAAGTATGTATTATTTGGGTTACAATTTTATTCTTATGTCTGTGTTGGACTTTTTAGTTTTTTATTTCACTAAAGAACATAAGAATTACTAGTAGAAGTCAGAAGATTATATCAGTGGAACTTCATATGAATTCTAGAGAGTTATGGTTCAGCCAGAATGAAAATTCAGTTAAAATCACTATTTAAAAGTGCATTCCCAATAGTTAGGTATGTAGATTTACTCTGATTACTTACTTTGATTACATAGCAGTTACTGTGTTCTACCAGCAGGAGCCATGGCACTTTAGAAAATATGACAGATACATGTTCAGTTCCTCTTAGTGCTTCCTCCCCAAAATGTACACTGTCCTAACAGTCCTTTGCAGTTATACACTTAGCTTGTCTTTATTATATATTATAGCCACACCTGTCCCTCTGAAACTATTTCATTATTACTATTTAATTTTGGAAAACTTTTTGACTGGTCTTAATTTGTTTTAAAATCTGGTTTTATGATCTTTCCCTCCTGCACTAATATAACTAAATACTTGAATGTAAGGTAAATCAAAGAAGGTTGACTGGTCTTAATTTGTTTTAAAATATGGTTTCATGATCTTTCCCTCCTGTACTAATATAACTAAATAATTGAATGTAAGATAAATAGAAGAAGGAATTATGTGACGTGTACAGTATTTTTCAACCTTTTCTAAACATCTTTTTCAGCATACTCATGTACCCAGACTTATACCTTTAATAACAAGCAATTGCACATCAAAATCAGTTCCTGTAAGGAGGTAAGTTTTGAAAAAAAAAAAAATTTTTAGTATGGATTTAATATTGCATTATATTTAATTCTTAGTCTGGTACAATAATTAGTTAATTTCTTGCCTGCTAGAAATCTTAATAAAAAATTTTATTTATGGCCTATAAGAGAAAATGAATGAAACAATTATCATGGCCACCTACATTTCTCAGTTTTATCATATTATGCCTTGGTTTAGTTGAGCCACTGGTTGCTTAGTTTTCAGAGAGTATCGAGTCTAGAGTCAGGCCTCAGTAAGAGTCCTACAACTGCTACTGATTGACTGTCCTACTGTGGGCAATTATTTAACTGCTCTGAACCTCAATGTCTACATTTATTAGTAGGTTTAATGATATCAGCCCCATAGATTTCTGAGAATTGAATGAGACGCACATTAGTAGGATTGAACATAATGTTTAGAACAAAGTAAACAGCCGTATCAAGTCAGTCAGTCTCTCTCCTTATAGTTTCTACAATTTTTAATACTACCGCTGTCACCATTGTAATAAAGACAGCAAAAACAAGATTTGTGCATTTCATGTTTAGGAAAATTATAAAGAACTCTTTCTTTTTTTTTAAATTTGATAAATATATTTATTTAAATACTTCGAATGTTAGGAAGAAGCTGAATAAGACATCATTATTACCTTTAAGTGGTTCACAGTTTGGGCGACAGTTATTTCATCACTTCTCTTCTATGTCGGAGGTCGACAGGCAACTGCTTACTGTTCAAATCAGGCCAACAGTCTAGTTTTTTGCAACCCACAATCTAAGACTTTTTCCTACATTTTTGAAGGATGGTTAAATGGTAGAAAGCAGAAGAATATGAGATAGAGACTGTATGTGGTTCCTAAAGCCTGAAATATTTACTATCTGGCCCTTTACAGAAAACGTTTACCAATTTCTGTCTTACATTGACGAAAATGGTAGCTGGGGAAATGGGAATGGCACAGAGAAGAGAGAGTCAGGAAGTGCATTAGAGAATTGCCTTGAAAATGGGAAGCAATTCAATAATCGTAGGAGAAATAAGTGAGGTATAACCTAAGCAGAGATGTAAAGCTGTGCCACATGCTGCACAGCCATCAGACAGGCCACTGAGGCCAGAGCACATGACAAGTGGAAGGTTTCACTAGGAGAAGAACCTGTTGCACTGGCAGAGAAGGGGTTGGGAGTAGATTGAAGTTACAGTATAGTGGGCTTTGAATGTCATGAAGAGAAATTTTGACATTGTTCCATAGTTTGACAGTTTTTGGCGAAGAGTTAATGTCATCCATCCTAGTTTTTATTCCAGCTATGAACAGTGATTAAAAAGGCACACTGAGAAGCATTGATTTAATTAAGTGGGAATTCATATAGCTCATTGAAGAGAGGCAGCGTCTGAACTAGAGTTGTATTGATGATAATTGATTGAAGGAGATTTTATTCAGTTATTGAATCAAGGGATTTTAAGTGTAGAAACGAGACTTGATAATTGGGTATGGATGAGGGAGGTGATGTTAAGTGTTTCAGACTGTGAACTCTGGAGTCAGAATGCCAGGGTTTAAGTTTATGCTCTATGACTTTGGATAAGTTAATTTAACCTCCCCCTTTCTCATTTCCTAATCTGTATGATATGGACTCAAAAAGTGAATTTGAGAGGATAAGAATTCCTTTGTCCTTTTTTTTCCCATTTTAATTTTAATGTTATTATTCGATCGGTGTAAGTTACTATGAAAGATACAAACTGCAGTTAAATGTAGCCCCCATATATTGTTTTGAGTGCATATTTTAAGGCAGAGAAAGAAAATCTAGACTAAACCAGTGAAAAATTGAATTCTAAAAACAGATTCTCCCATAGTTCATGTCAGAAATACCAATGTTTTCTTTTCTTTTATTACATTAGTTTAATAACTGAAATTATAAAAGTACACATTTTTTCGGATAAAGTGATAATTTAGCAAGAAGAAGAACAATAGTGTCTTGCAGCAGATCTTTAAATTCAGTTTTTAGCTAAGTTAATTTTGAAGTCTGGCTTGTTCTATCTAAATCCAGAAATTATAGGTATTTATTTAGATTTATAAATCATATCCCATTTATTCCACATAAAAGATATAACCCTGTCCTTGTCTACAGAAACAAAGAAAGGAATAAGGTAAGAGAGAAAAGATTCTTTATTCATCATAACAAAATCAGATTCCTATTTGATCCTGAGGAAGGAGAAAATATGTATAATATTTAAAAGAGGTGTGTTTGTTTATGTGTATTTCAAAGGGATAGATTTCTGAAGTAGTGATTTCTTATTTGGAAAGACAACAGACATCTTTGCTTTTAAAAAGGAAGGTAAATGAAAGAGGAAGAGTTAGTATTAGGTGATTTCTAAGGTCCCTCCTAGCTTTAACATTCTATGAGTTCGGGTTCAGATTATACATTTGAGTTGTAAGTACTGGTTATTTGTGTTAAGGAGAATGAGATAACATGCATAATTAAAATCCATAGATCATCCCCAAACCTCATTTTAGCCTAAAATTTATTATAGTCAATACCAAATGTGTATACCTCTCTGTGTACATGTATGTGCGCACACACATGTGTTCAGGGCATCTGTACTTGGAGGTTATGGGAGTGAGGCAGTGCTGCGTACCTTGCAATAGGATGCTCAGTCTTTTTGTGTCCTACTAGGAAATGTAGATAACAGCTTCACAGATAAAAACTACCTTTGTGTTCTCCGTAGTTCAGGAATTCATTAGAATAAGAGGGCTGTGATTAGCCCTCACTATGCCCTTTGGAAATTCTCTTCAAATAGGCATTTATTCTCAAATTTTCCTATTCCTAGGTTTAACTAGGAAGGTGATCGTTCCACATTGTCTCATCACCCATATGTTCTGTTTTATACTCATTAATTTATTCATCAAATATTTACTCAGTGCCTACTATATGCTAGGCGTGGTTCTAGGTGCTAGAAAACATCTGAATACAAAAACAAAACAAAACAAAAACTCTTCCTTTTAGAAGGAGGGGTTAGGCAAATATGTCTCTTTCACACACACATACACACATATGGTGATATATGTGTGTATATATGGTGATAAGTGATTTTATATATAATATATAGTTAGGGATAATCTACAGTTTTTTTTCTGTGTAATAAAGTTAATTCTAATATAAATAAGATTTTTTCTTGTATGTTTTTAAATTCTATTTTTTAAATTATAATTGACATACAATATTATATTAGTTTTAGGTGTACAGCACAGCGATTAGATATTTATACAACTCGGGAAGTCATCACCACGATAAATCCAATACTCATCTGACACCATACATAGTTAGAACAATACTACTAACTATATTTCCCATGCTGTACTCTACATCTCTGTGCCTATTTTGTAACTACTAATTTGTGCATCTTAATCCCCTCCCCCCTTCACATATTTCCCTTACCCCGCAATCTGACAACCATCAAAATGTTCTCTGTACCTATGAACTTGTTTCTGTGTGTTTGTTTATCCTGTTCTCTAGATTTGACACATGATATTTGTCTTTGTCTCACTTATTCCACTCAGCATAATACCCTCTAGATCCATCCATGTTGTTGCAGATGGCAAGATTTCATTCTTTTCAATGGCTGAGTAATATTCCATTTTAAAATAACCACCTCTTCTTATCCATTCATCCATTAATGGACACCATTTGTTCTTTTGTATGTAGTGTTTGAGTTGACATTCACTGCCTCTGTAGAGATGTTCATGAGCTGGCTGAAACTGACTTAACATCTGAATTAAACCAATGCTGGGGATATAGGGCTAGATGTGAGAAGTATAGCTGATAGTTATAAGGGTACAGATGATGTTGCCCAAGTAAAACCTATAGAAGAGAAGTGGGCTGAGAACAGCACCAACCAGGTGAGCACCTGTTTAAAAGTAGTTGGAGAAAAAGTGTTAATGTATTAAGGAAGAAAAACAGGGCAGAACTAGATGCCAAGAACGAAGAGAAGCTCAAGAATGTCATTAGATGCCAAGAACGAAGAGAAGCTCAAGAATGAGACATTTGAAGAAGTTAAGAACTCTAAAGAGCTCAGGAGAAAACACATTAAAACTTGATTAAAAATCACATACATATAATATTAAGGAAACATTGTAGAAATAGAAGATTCATCACATCTTTCTTGGTCACTATTGTATATCTTCAATTTCTAGTGCATAGTAGGTATTTGAGTATTTTTTAAGTTAAATGAAACTTTTTTAATTTTATATTTGACAAACATTTTAAGTTAAACTCATGGAGAACTCTTATAGTCCTTTTGAACTACTTAGCATAGGAATAGTTTGAGCCTTAAAATAAGTTAAGTAGTCAACAGTTAAGATATCTAAAAACATGTCTTATGCAGTTGTCTCTCACTATCTGTGGGAAATTGGTTCCAGGACCCACTTTGGATACCAAAATCCACAGATGCTTAAGTCTCTTATATAAAATAGAGTAGTATTTGCATATAACCTATATGTGCATATAGGCTACAGCATGATGTCCCTACACATCACTTCATTCGCATGGATTCAGCAATATTTGGTATACAGCAAATTCAAGTTTTGCTTGTTTGGAATTTTCCAGGATTTTTTTTCCCCAGATATTTTCAATGCACGATTGGTCGAATCTGTGGATATGGAGGGCTGATTATACTTTAATTCGGGGGGCAGAGTGCAGTGTTATGGAAGAAAGTATTAATTAGCATTTAATTGTAAATTAATATAACTTAATATAATGTTATAACAGTTATAATTAACTTTTATTTTTTAGGCGATCATTTGAATTTTTAGATTTATTATTACAAGAGTGGCAGACTCATTCATTGGAAAGGTATGCATTGACTCTCCCTCTCCCATCTCCCACCCCTCCTCATTTTTAACAGTTTAGAGTTTAATGGTATTGGTTTTGCATTATTTCTCATTTTGTTTTAAAAAGTTATTTGACTGATTTTCCTTTAAAGTTGTGATGCTCATCTTATTTGTTGCAGCTATGAATAGTATGATTTTCTTCTTTGTAAGGTGAATGAGGGTCCCTTAGGTAAAATGAGTCATATAAGATACTCCAGGTTAAATTGGGCAAAAATTTAATTTATCTCTAGTCATGTGAGATAGGTTTACTGAGGTGCAGTTAATCAAGTAATGAATTATTTAAATTTAAGATAGAGCGAAGGAAAGCACTTCCTTTCAGAGGAAAGAGATAAAGAGATTTGTTGCAAAGTTTCTCCACACCAGCTGCCAGGTGTCATTGGTCAGGTAATATACTGGGTAGTGTTTAATGTAGCTCTGAGATGAACAAGAGGGAATTGTGGGTAACTAGTTGGTCACTGCTCTTTGCTTGTCTGTATTTCTCATTGGTTTCAAGTTCGAAGCTTGAGATATACCTGTATTTATGTTGAATATGTTACTGATTTTCCATCTTAATGGAAATCATTAAATTTGTTCATAATCCCCTTTTTTAAAAATAGAATTTGTTGTTTAATATAGACATGATATTTCATGTTGTCTTTAAGTTCATTTATGGCAGCTACTACTCAGTGTAGTCACATTATAACTGATCATACTATTAGCAAATAATTTTCTGCATTGGTGGGTTAGTGAGGAACTACACAGAAGATTATTTTTATTTATTAAAAATTTAAAATTTGAGTACTATATATTTATGTGTTATCTGGATTACATATAAAAATAATTTTCAGGTTTATATTGTTCGAATTCTCAGAAAGACACTATACATGAACAAAATGTATCAGGTAGATTATTAGAAAATCTTGCAATCTTAGATTTATTATTGTGCACTAATTAATCTTTTTACTTTAACACATAAGCAATAAGTATCATAGTGTGGTGAAATACGTAGTTTTACACATGATGTTTTATTTTATAGACATGCAGCTGTCTTGGTTGAAACTATTAAAAAGGGAATTCATGATGCTGATGCTGAGGCCAGAGTGGAGGCAAGAAAGTAAGTCTATAATCTTACTTTTGTGACAGTTTAAACATACTTCGATCTTTTCATTGAAAGGAATTGTATTGGAAGAATGAAAATATCAGAAGTATCCCAAGTATTCTACTCGATTAGCTCTTTCATAAAATTGAGATTGATTTTTCTCCATTAAATCTGTATTAGATGCCTAATTATTTGCTCCAGATTGTCATTTGTATAATCATCAGTATTCCTATTCCATCATAACATATTTATTTTCATTGCGAATAAAGGTAACTATAATTAGTTAAGTATGTGTTATGTACCTGATACTGTGTGGGGCAGTTGGTATTTGTTATTTTCTAATATTTAAAATGATCTTGCAAAGGTAATATCTCCTTAGATTGGCAACTGAAGTTTGGAGATTTGGGGGTTTACCCAAGGCCACACAAACCGAAAGGATAGCAGCCAAATTTTGAACTGAGATCTGCTTTGCTCAGAAACTTCTGAAATTTAGAAAGTATTCTCTTGGCACATAATAGGTGCTTAAAAAACCTAAGTGCTCATCTTCATTCTTCTTGAATGTACACATTTTACTGTTAAGGTCTAATAATGTGAAGTGATTTGTGCTTTTCTTTTTTGTTGTTATTTGTTCATTTGTTTTACAGGACATACATGGGTCTTAGGAACCACTTTCCTGGTGAAGCTGAAACATTGTATAATTCCCTTGAGCCATCTTACCAGAAGAGTCTTCAAACTTACTTAAAGAGTTCTGGCAGTGTAGCATCTCTTCCACAATCAGACAGGTCTTCATCTAGCTCACAAGAAAGTCTCAAGTAAGGTCACATAAATGATAATTACAGATTTCTTCCTCTCCCCAACTCTCCAGAGTTCCTTAAGTTGGATCGTTGAATATGTGCTTACTTTCACTTAAACTCTTGAAAGAATGATGATTTGAATGTACTTATTTTCTTTGGTCCGTTGTCTCAAGGGTTGAATTATGTGCTAGTATAACTTCTCTTTGGGTAAAGAGTTTAGTGATTCAAATCTTGTTTAAGTTCATGTCTCTGAAAAAGATTGGGAGGCACTGATTAAATGCATTTTTTTAATACCCCCAAAATTGAGTTCCTATGGTAAGTAACCCATTTCTAGGTCATTATAATGGAGGAGTTGTCATGGAAGTTCAAAAGTCATCTTCAGAACTCTTAGGCAGTACTGTGTGACTGGTAAAAACTCCACTACTTTCCTTCCTTACCCTCTTGCACAACTTCACATTTCAGCAAATCCCTCAAGGGGGCAAAGTTACTTAGTATATGAGTTATTTGTCTGTAACTCCATTCTCATCATTATGTTGGCTATCCAAATCCAACTGACTTGACAGCCCTAACCCTATTTTCTGTCTCTCTAGCCCTATGAGACTGCTAAAATCTCGGATGCCTTCTCTGCTCCCTAACAGTGGCCACAAGTATCTGCAGATTTCCCCAGGGAAGAGCAGCTCACAGAATGTGAGCTTACCTCTCTGTAATTTCTGTCTCTTTGGGACCTTGACCCCACAAAGATGGCAGGTTGTTTTGGTGGCGCTCTGATGCAGAACTAGGACTAGGGTGAGGCAAATGAGGCACTTAAGGTGCAAAATTCAAGGAAGCACTCACAGGGACTTGTGAGTACCATACTAAAGTTTAGTGACTTATAAGTTTTCAGAATAAAAGCAGGATCTGACTTCAAAAAATAATTATTATAAGAATAATTACCTATCTAAACTTCTTTAAAATTTATCATAAATCCTTCACCTACAATGAGCTTGGTTGCTTTATATTTATTTACTAGGCTCAAACTTTAAAGTGCATAAGAATCATCTGAAGATCTTGTTAAAATGCAGAATCTGTTTCAGTAGATCTGGGATAGGACCTGAGATTTTGTATTTTTTACGTGTTCCTAGGTGATATCAGTGCTTTTTTCCCCCCTGGATCATACTTTTAGTAGCAAGTATCTAAACAAGATATTTTATCTTGCTCTAGTATAACACTTTTAAACACAAACAGCTTTAAATTCTGTCAACCTTGAAGTGGTCTGCCTCAGTCTAATAAGCTAACAATTTTAGGAGACAGCTATAAAAATAATATAATACTGGGTTTAATAACCAACTACCAAATTTAATATTTGATAATAATAACTTAAAGAATATTTTTCAGTAGCCTAACTTTAACCTGGAGTTTTTGCTTCTCTCTTCCCCCACCTTTAAAATTTGTAGATATACTTTCCAGATTTCCCTTACATGCTTAGATATATTCTTTATCTATGGGCTGCAGAATGCCATTGTAATGAAAGGTAAATAATCAAAGAGACACTAAGAGATGGTGAATTCTTTGAGATGATTAGAGCTGCAGTAATATTTAGCCTTGTTTCAGTGACGTCATGCAGTAATACTCAGTAGCACTGCTATAGATTTTGTGATACCTACATGGTCACTGCATGGATTGCCAATAGCTACAACCATTATGACTTAGTTAAGAAAGGCTTTGGTTACTCTGAATTCCCTGTGTGCTAGAAATAACACTACCTCTCTTTCTAAGTGAAGTATCTCAGAATACGTGTGTTAAAACTATTATTGAGTCCTCTGTGGTGAGCACTGTAATGTGTGCTGAGGATCAGAGTAAACAATAGCAAGCTGGTTCCTGTCTCTATAGAAGTTACAGTCTTTATTAATTTTTAGTTATTTCATTTTTGCTTCACAGCTAATTGAGATACCATTGATAATGTAACAACTGTTGTAAAGTGATTTGTGAAAGGAAAACTCAGTATTTAATTGTTTTGAGAGGGGTGATAAATTCCATCTTACTAAAAGTTTCTCCTTTGACATCGCAGTCGCCCTTTTTCTTCGAAATGGTCTACAGCAAACCCGTCAACTGTGGCTGGAAGAGGTAAATTGCCTTTTTAATTCAGTTATAACATTTATTTAATAAAGTAAAAACTGCTTTATAAATAAGTAAAAGTTGCCATGTAAAATGATTTTCTCATTGTAGGTCATATCAAAACTTTTAAAAACCACTGCTTTTAACTGTTTAGCTTTTCAAAATTGTTTTGATGTGCTTTTAAAGCTTTTAAAGTATAGCTTTTAATCTGTTTTAAACATTTAAACTTTTGACGTGCCCCACAGTGAGAAAATTGTTTTATATAGTAACCTAATACCACACATATACACTATACCTATATTTGTGTACCATATATATACAGCTTGTGATAATATATAATGTAGTGTATACGATTATACATACAATATACATATACTACGTACTATATTGTTTACATGTATTTATAGTATAATCTAAAGTTCCATGAAGAGCTACTTATCTTTATTTGCAATGTACTCTTTTCTATTTTAATTTCTTTAAAATACTTGTCATGACCCACTCAGTTGATTTCACAGCCTGTTACTTGGTTACAGCTTATAGTTTGTAAATTAAGACTCAAAAAAACTAAAGACCAGAAATTTAATGACTTAATTTGCATTCCCTAAGAGTAGTAGAACTTGCATTATTTTCTGAATATCCCTACTCCCAGACTAGTCCTCCTTGCATTTTTCTGATAGTAAAAAAATAGCACTGTTGCCATTTATTTATCTTGTATAGTGCTTCATTTTCATGAATCAGTCATAAATATCATCTCGATCTATAAAACAGTTCTATGCATTTTACAAAGGATAGTTATTTTTTCCCATTTTATGGAAGAGGAAAGTGAAAGAGGCAGAGAAATACTGAGACAATTGTCCAAGATGATTTAGTTGTGACAAGACTGAAACTGAGACATTCTGACTTTAAAATACTGTAAAGTACTTCCTAGTACTTCCTAGTGTCCATTTGGCCACTGCTTCCTTTTCAACCATTTGTCATCATGGATTAGTTCATAGTTTATATAATTCTTATACTGTCTGCAGTGATTTAAATAATATAGGTTACTTTGCTTTGTTTTCCATAGTATCAGCAGGCAGCAGCAAAGCCAGTTCCCTTCCAGGAAGCCTACAGCGTTCACGAAGTGACATTGATGTGAATGCTGCTGCTGGTGCCAAGGCACATCATGCTGCTGGACAGTCTATGCGAAGTGGGCGGTTAGGTGCAGGTGCCCTGAATCCAGGTTCCTATGCATCACTAGGTAAGATAGCTAATTATGGGAAATTGCACAGTGTTTTCTCTCAGGTCTCAGTAAAGTCAGAATGGTAGTGGTAGCTTAATCATTTCTATTTTATTCTTGCCAGTTAAGGATAATCCATATGTTTTAATGTGATTCGTACTTGAGACATAGTTCTGAGGTATGTAAGCTGCCATGTTTCCACTTTTCCCTATTGTTGTCCTTCTAATCATCTTGATCAAAGGAACAATTCTTAATTTCATGATTTGTCTATAAAATTTTCATAGCCCTGCACTACTGCCACATCCAACCGTTGGTTGCTGAGGAGGTTTGGGAGGGGAATTGACTTTGTAACCAGCTTCTTTGTTCTCTTTCTCCTACTTTTGTTCCCTTACCAAGAAGTTAAAGACTTCTAGGGACCTGGAAAAACATAATCAAAGCTTAAATTTATATTTCCCAAAGCTATTCAGAGTTTGTTTGTTCGTTTGTTTGTTTAATGTCCATCCACTTTAAAGTTTGAGATTGGGTATCACATTGCTTATCTCTGTTTTGTGCTTCATTTTTCTTTCTTTTGGGTAGTACTGGTGGAAAACTAGGCAGACAGGTCATTGGAACAATAGAAAGTAGAGAGATTTTAATATGAATGTAATACATGATAAAGTTGGCATGTTTTAGTATGAATGTAGTACATGATTTTTGGCACAGTTGTATTCAATGAGGAAAGGATAAATTATTTAGTAAATGATATTTAGACACATGGCTTACAACTTGGTACAAAATTAAGTTAGAATCATGTTTTACACCCCATAAAAATTTATTCCGGATAACAAAAATGTTGAACAAAAACATAAAACAACTTGATGAAAATATAGTTCATATAATCTCAGGTAGAAAAATTAATTGCTAAACATAAAGGCCAAAAACCCTCAAGGGAAGAGTCCCTCAGATTTAAATCTTAAATATGAAACTATGAAGTCACGTGGCTGAAAACTAAAAGGAATAAAGGTTTTCCCACATACTACAAAAAAAGTTAAAATGTCTGAGAAACAGATGAGCTTATTTTTATAGAGAAATGTTCTACGTTTGTATTTCAAGAAAAGCATATATCAATATTGCCCCCAAAACACCAGAACAAATAGCGAATCTAAGTTGTAATCAAATGCTAATATATTTATAACAAGAAAGTTAAGGTTAGTGCCTACCATTGATAAAGAACATGGTTAAAAAGTATTGATGTGAATTAATCATGGAATACCTTTTCTGAGTGGCAATTTAGTAATACCCATGAAGCTTTAAATGTTTAGAATTTTGATTGAGTAATCCAATATTTATAGATAATTATGTCAAGAAATAAAATATTCATGTTTTTAATAATAGACATCAGAGTCAACCTTGATATAAACAAAAGGGGGATGTTTAAATTATAGTAACTCTTATGTATACTACATAATCATTAACAAGTTATATTTGCAATGAAGATCAAATATTGACTCCCAACCAATGTGTGATAATTTCATCGTTTTGTGTAAAATTATAAATAGATGAAGAGCTGGACAAAGATGTAACACAGATATCAACAGTGGGTTGATTAGTGCTTTCGCTTTTCATAAAACTTTTCTGTATTACAACATTACATTGGTAGGAATGCGATGTTATTTCAATATGTGAAAATCAATCAACGTAATATACCATATTAATAGCATAAAGGACAAAAACACATTATCATCTCAGTAGCTGTAGAAAAGGCATTTGACAAAATCCAGCATCCTTTCATAATAAAAAAATCTTCAACAAACTAGGAATAGAAGGGAACTTTCTGAACCTGATAAAGAGCATCCATGAAAAACCCACAGCTAGCACCACACTTAATGGTGAAAGACTGGATGCTTTCCCTCAAGGTCAGGAACAAGATAAGGATTTCTATTCTTTATCATGGAGGTTCTAGAAAGGTCAGTTAGGCAAGAAAAAGAAATAAAAGGTATCCAGACTGGAAAAGAACTAAAACTATCTCTATTTACATGATCTTAAATATAATCTTATATATAGAAAATCCTAAAGAATTTACAAAGAAACTATTCAATCTTATTAATGAGTTCAACAAGCTTGCAGAATATAAGACCAGTATACAAAAATCAGTTGATTTCTAAACACTAGCAATGAACAGTCCAAAAATGAAAGTGAGAAAACAGTTCCAATTACAATAGCATCAAAAAGGATAAAACACTTACAACTCAACATAACTAAAACAGTAAGACTTATCTAGGGAAAACCACTCCTGCGTTTCTCCTTTACACTAATAATACTGCTGACATCAGATGTGTGGGTTTTGCACACCAAGCAATTCTCCTATACCAGCTGAGTGTCCTATAGTTCAGTTTGATTTTGATTATGACTCTAACCGTAGTTAGCACAGACCTCATGTGTTCAGTTCTCAGTTTTTTGTAAGACTACCCTGCTCCCACTTTAGACATGAATTGCAAGTCCAGATTATCACCTGTGCTTCTGCCAGTTGGCTATAAATTGGAGGTTCCCATAATCCCCTCTTCAGGTTCAGTAAATTTGCTAGAGCAGCTCACAGACTCAGGAAAAGAGTCTACTTACTAGATTATTTGTTTATTACAAAAGATTTTAAAAGATATGAATGAATAGCCAGATGAAGAGCCACATGGGGTGAGGTCCAGAAGTGTCCTAAGTGCAGGAGCTTTTGTCCCCATGGAGTTGGAGTGTGTCACCCTCCTAGCACATGGATATGTTCATCAACCCAGAAATTCTCTGAATCTGTATTTTGAGGGTTTTTTGGAGGCTTTATCACACAGGCATGATTGATCATTAACTCAGTCTCCAGCCCCTCCCTCCTTCCCAGAAGATAGAGGTTGGGACCGAAAGTTCCAAGCTTCTAATTGTGGCTTCATCTTTCTGGCAACCAGCCCCCACCCTGAAGTTGTTTAGGAGCCTACCAGGAATCACCTCATTAGAACCAAAGACACTCCTATTAACCAGAAAAATCCAAGGGATTTAGGAGCTCTGTGTCAGGAACCAAAGTCAAAGACCAAATATCAGAACAATAGATGCTATACTCCTAGTGCTCTTATCACTTGGGAAATTAACAAGGGTCTTAGGGGAGCTCTGTGCCAGGAACTCTGGACCAGAGACCCACACACACACACACACACACACACACACACACACACACACACACACACACTGTATACATATACTTTTTTCACACTTGTACACAGAAAACTACAATACTTTGTCTAAAGTCTGTGTGATACTGGCATAGGGATGGACATATAAACCAGTGTAATAGAATTGAGTGTCCAGAAATAAACCTATATATTTATAGTCAGTTGATTTTCAACAAGGATACCAAGACCATTCAGTGGGGAAAGAATTGTTTTTCAGCAAATGGTACTGGAACAACTGCATAGCCATATGCTAAGGAATGAATTTGGACTCCTACCTCACATCATATCCAAAAAATTAACTCAAAATGGATCAAAGACCCAAATGTAAGAGCTAAAACTATAAAACGTTTTTTAGAAGAAAACAGGTGTAAATCTTTGTGACTTTGGATTACGCTATGTTTTCTTAGATACTACACCAAACACACAAACCAAAGAAAAGATAGATAAATTGGCCTTCATCAAAATTAGAACATTTATGCTTCAATGGGTACCATCAGGGAAGTGAAAAGACGGCATACAGAATGAGGGAAATATTTGCAAATCACATATCTGATTAGGAACTTGTATCCCAAATATATAAACAACTCTTAATAACTCAGTAACAGAAAGACAATTGGACTTAAAAATGAGTAAAGGATTTGAGTAGACATTTCTCTAAAGACAACATACGGATTGCCAATAAGCACATGCAAAGATGCTCAACATCATTAGTCAGCATGGAAGTGTAAATCAAAAGCAAAATGAAATAGTGCTTCACACCCACTAGGATGGTGTTGTCAAAAAGATGGATAACAAATACTGGCAAGGATATGGAGAAATTGAAATATGACAAAATTGCTGATGGGAGTGTAAATGGTAAAGTCACTATAGAAACAGTTTGGCAGTTTCTCAAAAAGGTAAACATAGAGTTACCATGTGACCCAGCAGTTCCATTCCTAGCTGTATACTCATATGAAACATGTTCTCATAAAAATGTGTATATGAATGTTCATAGCAATATTATTCATAATAGCCAAAAAGTGGGCACAGCTCAGATGTCCATCGACTGGTGACTGTTTAAACAGGTATGTCCATACACTAGAATGGAATATTATTCAGCCATAAAAAGGAATACATTACAATATTCCCCCCTTATCCATGGGGAATACATTCCAAGATCCCCAGTGGATACCTGAAACCATGGCTAGTACTAGATCTTATGTATACTGTTTTCTCCTACACATAAATACATACCTTTTCACTTGAAGAAACCACTTTATGACTTCTCTTTGGCTTATCCAAATTGTCAGTATTACCACTCTTGTGCTTTGGGCCCATCATTAAGTAAAATAAGGGTTACTTGAACACAAGTACTGTGATACTGAGACAGTCAATCTGGTAACTGAGATGGCTACTAACGGGTGAGTAGCACATACAGGGTGGATACACTGGACAAAGGGGTGATTCACGTCCCTGGAGAGGTGGAATGAGACAGTGGGAAATTTTATCATACTTCTCAGAACTGCATGCAATTTAAAACTTATAAATTGTTTATTTCTGGAATTTTCCATTTAACATATTCAGACCTTGGTTGACTGCGGGTAACTGAAACCATGGAAAGGGAAACTGCAGATGAGCCGGTGAGAGACTACTGTACATGAGAATGAAGTACTAATGCATGCTGCAAGATAGACCTTGAAAACACAAAGCCAGACACAGACAGCCACATATTTTATGAATCTATGTATATGAAATGCGCAGAATAGGTGAATCCACAGAAACAAAGAAAATTAGTTGTTGCTAGGGGCTATGAGAGGAATAGGGATTGACACCTAATGGGTACAGGATTCCTTTTTGGAGTGATGAAAATGTTCAGGAATTAGTAATGAGCATTGCACAACCTTGCAAATATATTAAAAACACCAAACTGTATACTATAAAAGTGTGGATTTTATGGTACATTACTTATATCTTTTTTAAGTGGGGAAGAAACCGGAAAGCAAATCAAAATAAAACCTATTCATCCAAAGTCTTGAAAAATAAAAATATATTCAATATTTATTATTTTTATTACCAGAAAAAAGTACTGTATTTAAAATGTTTTAATGTGAACTAGAAAGCCAATTCATCATAGTTTTTTCATAAGAAAGCCTAAAATAATGCCATGAGTGGACTTAATTTATTTCTTTTGGTTCTTTAAAGTTTGAATTGAATGTTGGGTCAGGAGGGAAAGGTGTACCTCTATCCTCTTTTCTTCATCTGGCCCAGATTCACTCAGGGACAATGAGCTACTTTTCTGTGGCTCTTTCTAGGACTTACATAATGGATTTTCTCATTTTCTCTCAATATTTTTTTCTCTCTCCTCTTTCTTCCTTTCTTCACTCCATCCTATTCCCACTGGCATCCCTTCCCCCACCCCCTCAGCTTTCTCATACACATGTGACTGGTGTTCTGCTTTGAGCCATGCTCATCATGGCTGAACATTTATGGATCATAGGGAATTATCTGTTGTTTTCAACAAACTCTTCAGTGAGCTCTTAGTTTTGCTAGGCACCCTGCTAGATACTGCAGATCCTGAGACATATGCTTCTATACTCAGAGAGTCTTTCAGGCTATTACTAGGTTCCTAAAGGATGAGCAGCTAAAAGTTTGTTGAGTTTTATGCATTTCGAGTTTCAAGTCCTTATGAGACATTAAACTAGAGCTGTTCAGGAGGCATAATGGTATAGTGAGATACACACACACACGTGCATACACACACATTGGTGGCATTGAGATATAGTGGTATAGAATTCAGGAGAGAAATCTATGCTTGATATTAGATTTGAAAATCATCAGAAAATTGTTCTTACTATAATCTTTCGATATTTAGCTCAGTACATTTCTTAAAGCAGTTGCCACTGGGTTTTTTTCCTCCGTTAAAGTGCCGAATCCTTTGGCAATAGGAATATCAATGAGTGTTTTGAAGTTTACCTTTTAAAACTTGATTCTGAGGAGGACACTTGGTATCCTGGGAGATAGGAATTTGTGTTTAAGGAAACCATGATATATGTATGCATATATGTGTATGCATATTTGTTCTCAACACCTGGGTTTGTGGAATTGCTTAAATGGAAAAGAAAATAAATGGTTTCAGTGGTGTTATGTGGACAGAAGTCAGATTTTAGTTGATTGAGGAAGAAGTTGAAAGGAGAATCTGTATAAATTATTGCTGTGCTTGGTCAAAAAAAGAGGTGAAAGAACAGTGTAGGAATTATCTGTAGTTAAAGAGAAATAAACTTTTTGGTTTTAAGATTGGAGGAGTTAAATAGGTTTGTTTACTAAAGTGGTAGAGTCAGTAGAGGAGGAAAAGTTTAAAATTCAAGGATGAGAGGAGATAATTTATGGCCAAAATTCCATGAAAGACACAAGGAATGGAAGTATAGAGCATAGCTGTGGAGCTAGCCTTGGATGTGAAAGGGTCATCATGATGTTTCAGTGAGGTAGAAGGGAAGGAAATGAAGGAGGTTGATTCAGAAAAATTGACTAGTTAGGTTTATCCAGACTGAAGGTTTTATAGAACCTGAGACTTCTAAGAAAGGATAGGGTGAGGAAGCAACAAGGCACTAGACAGGATAATGAAAAGAGAGCCAAAGAGTAGAATTTTGGGGTATATGTATGGGCTACAGAGGAATAGAACAAGCAAGGCAAGGTGTGACTCTTTGATTAGGAGAAACTCAGAAGACCAAAGCAGGGGATTTGCCTGATAATAGCAAGAGTCCAAGGCTGGGATATGGCACTAACTTCTCTCCTGTGCTAGTGAAAATCAGATTCATTATCAATTTTTGTTTTGTTTTGTTTTGTTTTTGTAGTCTTTATCCTACATAGGAACCTCATCTTGTTTGATATGTTTTAGTTGAAAACATGCTTCATATGTATGTCTCCTGTGAATTCTGTCTTAAAAATAATGTTTTCTGGCTTTTATAAAATCACTTTTTTTTCAAGTATACTAAGTTTTCCTCTGTTCTTTGCTTGCTCTTTCATCAAAGAGGATACTTCTGACAAGATGGATGGTAAGACCTTTCTAATTTTATTGCTAAAGATTTTTATGTCTCTTGGATTCTGTATAATATCTTTGTTCATTTCCTTAATTTCTGAAAATAGACTGCTTATTTAGCAGCAATCTTAATGTGAAAATGGCTATATAATTCTCTGATTGAATTTTAGATTAGGCATATCCATTTAGGGGTTTCTCAGTCTACTCAAATACTAGGTTACTGTTTGTTGTACGTTAAATCGGTTATCTCAAAAAAATTTTTTACTTGAACTCTTAGAAATAATCTTGATTTCTTAAGTCTTTCTCTGAAATATTAGACCCATAAGAATAGGAAGGAATTTTGTGTCATTTGATTCAACTCTTTAATTTACTAACTCTGATACAGAAAGAGACAAATTATATATTTTACAGATTCACATGGTTATTTATAAATATGAAATGCAAGTTATCTTTTTAAGAGTACTTTAAGCTTTGCCTTTTTGTTTTTCAGTATTCTAATGATTATAGTTTATCTCTAGTTCTTGGTTCAATATGGTATTTGTGTCTGGATGATATTTTTTATCTGATACTAGATAGCACATTATTCACACTTTTCCTTTCACTTCATCAGATACCATATGTTATCTAAGAATTTGAGCTTTTTAAAAGAACTTGTAAGAAGATACTGAATCTGTAAGTCACAGTATGAAATCTAGGAAAAATGGAGAACTGTATGTTTTCTATCAGTTATTACATAAACTCTGAAATTGATGTATCTTCCATTCTGATGAAATGGAACATTTAATCTTCAGTTAGGTACATGAGTGTTATTTTATTAGTCTCTGTGCTTTTCTAATGTTTAATTAAATTTAAAAAATCATTGAATGAAATGAAAGCTTACCATGAGATAGTCTTTATATTTGAGACCTTTCAGTATCAGTTGTACGTCGAGATTCTGGATCTTTTAAAAACAAATTGTTTTCACTTTTCAGATCAAAATATTTTCTTGTTTTGGTCAGAAACATTAGCCTATTTGAAGAATCACCTATGTTTCGTTATGTGTTACTCTCACTGATATTCAGTCCTATATTTTAAAAATGTCTGTATACATAAAGACATATCTATTATTATCCTTTAGTAGTAGTGAGTTATGGTATTTGTATTTGGTTGTTTTTGCTCGTTTTCATTGACATCTTAGGGAGCTCACATAAACGTCAAGTAAATAGCTGATGGATTGATAGGTCTTTATATTATAATGCTTTGCTGAAAATACTGGGTTAATGAGGCCTAGGTCATGGATTTGATTCCCATGTTTGTCAATTAGCTTTTCTAGTTCTTTTATGGACTAACTTTTGAAAATGCACAGAAAATATTCTTACTCTGGAAAGGTCTATAAAAATCTTCATTTCAAAGAGAAGTAATGGCAGAGTTGCTTCGTTCTTGAGTTATTAATTTCTCTAATTTTCTTTATCACTTCAAATTTTAAGTATGAAATATAGCAGATAAAAGTTTATGTTGTGGGATTTTGCTATTTTCAGTTGTCTAGGTTAAAACTCTTTTTGTGCTGTGAGTCACTATTTGTTTTTTCTCATAATGAATCTTTTGAAAGTTAATTTAAAGCTATGAGACTATAAGATTTTGTTTTTACCCTTTCATTTTAATCTTGGGTGGGAGGTGCGAAGTAGGTCTTACTATTAGCATTGGCAGAATTTGTTGAAATGTTATTGTTTTATTTCTCTTATTTAGGAACAGCATCTGAAGATGGTAAGAAATATATATTTTGCTAGTAACACAAATACCTCTATGTTAATATTTTTATTAGTAGGAATTAAATATTAAAAACTAAAATAGGCTAATTTCTTTGCAAATATATATAATTTGCCAGCTGTAGTAGCTTCTACATTTTATGTTTGGTTGCATTAGTTATGTATATGGATTTTTTTTTTTTTTTTTAATTCTTCATCCTGGAGTTTGCTTTGTACCTTGATCATCTCATGCTGGGAAACCATAACTGCTTAACATGTTTAATAATATCTAGTATAAAGTTAGCACATAGATTCATTTTTTTAATAGTGGCATTAATGCTTTTCTTTTGTATTTTGTGTTTTATTTTTTAATTTATGCCAGTTCACTTATACTTTGGGGAAGCATGTGCCATTGCTTTATTATTGGAGTTCGAGTATCATCAATGTTGAAATACATTTATTTAGTCAGCTTTTAAATGCATCTTTGAATTTGAGATTACAAAAACTTGCTGGGTATATTTTATTGAGCCAACGTACTCAAAAAATTATTACTTATTGCATTCAAATTTATAGAAGGGAAAAAATCATTTTTATATTTATCCTGCCTGAAAGCTGTCTTATTAAATCTCTGATTGGGTATACATTTTTCTCCCCCTAACTTCTACGTGGTGTGACCCTCTCTTCTAATACAAAAACCAAATAGATTTAACTTGTATTTTGGTCTCACTTACTCTGATATATTTGAAATATTTTCATATTTTAGATTTTAAGTCGGAATACCCTATGAAAATGGTTTCTGGAAGTGTGGCATTGTAATATAGAATGGTAGTATCAAAATACTTAACTTACCCTAATCTCCTTGTTATACTGGATAAATTCTTCATTTCAAAAAAAATTTTTTTTTTCTGTTTTACTTCTTAATCAGGAGAACAGTATTTCCTACTCTAAAATACTCTAGCATTCTACCAACTATACTTCTGGTTTTACTTTTGTCTCATTCCTAGTTCTTACTCTCTTAATTTTATACTTTCTTAATTTTTTTAAAAAGTTCTTAATTTTGTAATTTCTTCTTACTCTTCAAGATATTTTTTCCTGACTTATATAGCCATAACAGGATAGCTAGTATATTGTGATTACCCTACAAATCATACCTTTTAATAAAAAGGATTCTGAGCCCTTCTTTTTGATTATGTTTGGTATTGGTTCCTATTTGATAGTGGTTGAGACTGATGCTTAAGCACACCAAAGTACCTGCTTGTAATATATTTTTGTTTTTACTAATGACAGTTTACTTAAGGATTTTGATAAGCATTATCTCCTTTGGTTCTAGAAATAGATGCTGTGGCTTGGTTTTGTGGAGCAGGGATGAGGCAGTGGTAGAGGAGATAGGAGTACAACTTCAAGGTAGAGAAGGAAATGTATTGAGAAAAGTGCCAATTATAAATGAAATTGATTGGTTAGGGGAAGAGAATTGTCAACATGTCCATATACATTTGTAGTAATCTGAAGTTTAGCACAGGATGAAAAGATTAAATATTTTACCTAGTAGTATCTTTTCTTGCACATCGAAGTACATTTTCAGTCAGAAGGATTGTTTGGATAGTTGTTTCTAAGATTAGGCTTATATTTAAATTACATATAGGATTCGAAAATAAATTTCTTGGATACTAAAATTTTAGAATTGGAACTTCCATTTGAGAAACAAGTGGCATGCCTATGGTAATTGTCTTATTTATAACTAGACTAATCAAATTAAGAATGTAAATCTTTTAGTTTGACTCTACCCTTAAAGTAAAGTTAGCTTATGGTACAACACATAAAAAACAGTATGTATTTTTAAAAATTTAAGTGACATATAACCTTTACGTGCCATATGGTTACATTATTATAGAATTTAACAATACTTGAAAAGCACACTCAATTAGAAAATTATAATAAGACTTTTTTCCCTCTTTAATGAATATTATTATAGAAAAATGTCTTTAATTATATAAATAATTTTATTCCATAGGTCGGGTGAGAGCAAAGCTTTCAACACCACTTGCTGGCATGGGAAATGCTAAGACAGATTCTAGAGGAAGAAGTCGAACAAAAATGGTGTCTCAGTCACAGCGTACGTATTGTCTGTTAGTTTTCCTATATTTGTAATATGTTAGGATAAGTGTGTTGCTTGTATACTGTGTATTAGGAGATTGACCAGTGGATAAAGACAAAGCTAATTTTAAAAAGACAAGCCACATACTGAGTTCTTGTTCTATACTTTAGGTTCATCATCACCTGACAAAAATGAAGGTATTTTTTTCAATGTTTTGGGTCAGTTGTTGTGCATGTTTTGGATTTTTTTGAGTGGGTGTTGTCTTGTCTTTGGTGTGTTATTAGGGCTGCATCATTGATACCTGCCACTTAGAAGAAAAACTTCATCTGCTGTACAAACTTTTGCATGGAGATAATTTTAAATAGCACAAATCTCTTAGCATTAAGGTTTTCACAGTCTACTTAGAAACTTGCAAATGTGGAAAATTGTGCTTTTTAGAGGCAAAGTAATGGCCATATATTAGTATCAAATCTGGTTGCATCTAGCTAATGCTATTCAAGGACAGCTATGTGATATCTTCATACTCTCCCCAAAATCTGTTAGAATATGGCTTACATTTGTGGCGGCTATATACTAATTCATAGTGAGGAGACAATTAAAAATGACCAGTTAGTTACATTACCTGTTAAATTTAAGATTTGCATTTTTTGCTGTTTCATTGGAAGCTGACTTTTCTATGAGCCCAGTTATTAAAAAGCACAATTTTGAGATCTAGGTAAAATGAATGATCCATTTCTACGTGTTCCAGAATAGTAACACATAGACTTTATGGCATTTATTAATTTAAAAGAGTTTGTTCCCATTCCTCTGTAGCAAGAGATTTTCATTAGCACTTACCTATAAAAACAGGAATTATTTCCTAGGGAGGCGATTCTGGGGTTATTCTACATTCTTGGCTATTTTGAAAGAAGTAGATTTAACTATCTTTCACTGTTGTTTAGGTAATTTATCAAAATGTCAATGCCTTATTTATCTTTTTTTTTAACTTGATATCTGAATCTTAGAATCAGGGAAAAGGCAGCTGGGCTTGGAGAAGGCTAAGGTGGTGATTACATAAGTCCTACCTAGCAGATTCTCCTCTTCTCTTTCTAAAGCCAAAGAATTCAGGCAGGTTAATGATGGGAGTACTTATCAAGAGTCCAAAAAATAAGCAGAAATGCTTAGTAAAATTGGTTTGCAAATTTGAGGATTATATACAAATAGGAAAAATGGCAAGTGCTCTTTGAGTAAGAGCTCTTCTCCTACCCCGATTAGGAGTAGATCGTATCAGATATATCCCTGATCTTGTGTGGTTTTGGAGTAATTTTTTAAAGTAACTTAACCATTAGCAATGTAGCATCATAGTTTAGAGCCTCATCATTCCAAATATAGTGCCCAGACCAGCATCACCATCATCCAGGACCTAGTTACAATGCACAATCTCATGCCACCACAGAGCTACTGAATACAGTCTTTAACAAGATCACCAAGTTATTCGTGTTACAAAAAAGATTGAGAAGTATTGATTTAAACCACAGACTCTAGAGCCATACTACCCAGATTTGGATCAAGACTACCAGATTTTTAAAAGTTGTAAAATGAAGAGGATAATCTCATGGGTTTGTTGTGGAGATTAAACGATGTAGTATATTATTTCTGGGCCCAGAATAAGCACTATATATATTTTAGCTGATAAAATTGTCCTCGTTGTTTTTAACCTAATGTCAACTGAATTTTATACTCCTATTGTGTACTTCTGTACCTTGTTATTCTTATGGCCTTCAAGATACAAAGAAATAAATAATAGTAAAGTTAAGAAATTTAAAGCATGAAGACCGAACACATGGCAAAGATTCAGAGTGCTTCGTGTATGGTTTTTTAATATATTACTAAGGATCTCTCTTTTAGTTATAACTACTGATCACTTCAGTAGACTGTAGCATAATTCTTTTACATGTGACTTTTCGCTTTGAAACCAAATCCGCAGTACTTCAGATCTTCTCCTAAAGTGTGAGAACATAATGGGCTTTTAGACCTAAGTAGGATTTTAAGATTAGAAGACATTCCTGCTATACAATCACATAGGTTTTAAATCATATTGGAAAGGTTGTTGTTTGCTTGCTTGCTTATTTATTTGAATGACTATATGTTCCATTCCAAATTCTTTTGGAAAAAAGATATTGTGGTCCTATATAATTTGATGCAAGTTTCTTTACAATATATTTGCATAGAAATACTGCTGTGATCTCCATCTTCACTTTGTTGTAAAGTAATCCATTAGGGTTTGCATGATCTTTCCATATTTTTATATCACCATTTAGGGGAGGGGAAAAAAAACCTCTTGGATCAAAGCAGGTGTGTTCTCATGGCTAACCAAAATAAATAAAAGCAGACCTAGTGGAGAGACTTTCAGATTTATATTTATGTAAGGATTGTGTCTTTTTTTGTTGTTGGTAGTGACTGGTTGTGTACAAATGATTATACAGCCTATCAGAAACTGTCTCCCCACGCCAACTCACCCTCTGCCATTTGTTTTTTTCTCTGTTGTAAGAAAAAAGAAATTCGTAGCTTTTTCATGTAATTTTTCTTCAGCTATAAGATGTCGTAGTTCTTCCTTACCTGTAGGTTTAGGTTAAATGTTTAAATAAAAACTTAAACATTTAATTATTCAGATTTTAGGCCATCAGAAGAAAAGCTGAAGAGTTTACATTTTATTTTTGCAACTTCATTTCATCTGCTTTGTACATGAGTGTCTGATTTCGGTTTATCCACTGTAAAAGCTACTAAATGTATTGCTTTTGTTACAGACATCTATGGTTTGGGGATTTTTTTTTTTTAAGGTGTTTTTTTGTTTGTTTGTTTGTTTTGTTTTGCTTTAGGATTTTTTTATTTTCTAAGAACTGACTAAAGCTTTCTTATTTCCATCTGCCATCCATTTTAAATCTGCTCCTCCCCTCTTCATGGATTATAACCCTTACCCTAATTCTGCCTTTACACTTGTTCAGGATCACAATCTGCTAATACCATTGGTGGTAAGAATCTATAGACTTTATGTGTGCATCTATTGTTTCATCACCTATTTTCATTATCAAGAATGGGTTCTATTCAGCAGAAATTCTTATTTTGTAGCTGTATTGACAATTATGAGTTTTCTTTGGCTTGTCTCTTATTACCAAAACACTGAAGTTTTAAAAAAATCCAAGTTGATTCTACAAGTATAAACATTTGAAAGCAAAGGAGCGTTAGTAGTGCCTTGAAAATATCTCATAAAAAGTATAAAATGGTAGTTTGAAAACTTTAGGCAGCATAAGAGGTATCCAATTTCAAGTTATGCAAATTCAAGTATTTTTCAGTAGCATGCTATTTCCTAGATATATCATACCTCCCCCGCCTTTTTAAATCAACTCTGTGGTTTTCTTAGAAGAAATAATTAGCCTTGGTAGTTCTCTGCTGGGTAAAGAGCCTTGATATTTTCTTCTAAGTATAAATAATTCCAAATGAGCCATTGGCACTGGAAGTATCATTCTTAGGGTAGGGGTTAGGGGGCCATTGGAGGAGAGAGGATAATGATTAAAGCAAAATGAATACTGCCAATTATATATCCTAGGAGAGGGCATGAACGAATTTAAATGTATAGAAGGTGAGCTTGTATTATTTTGATAAAAGTCAATAAATCTAGAACAAGTGAAGTGGTTTTTCTGCTTCTGTACTGCATGTTTCCTGTCTGCTGAATAGACCCACACTCAAGGAACACTCTAGTCTTCTACCAATACCTCTACCCGCTAAATTTGTATTAGTTTTAACTGAATACCATATTGTACATGTTCAGTTCATTATTTACACATTTTATATTGTTGCAAGTGTTTCCATAAAATATTCCATCAGCTTATCTTGCATTGTGCGTTTGTGGCATGTTGGGTGTTTGGATGTTTTGGTGTGTATGTTTAGTTTAGACACTGCATGGAGAAACAGGTGCCTTGTGAGTATCCTTATGGTTATCACTGAAAGAAACCTGATATAAAGATTCTTCACCTGAAACATCATGAAACATTTCAAATGGACCATCATTTTTAAAGTAGACTTGAATAATTTCCCTACAATAATTTAGAATTCTTTCTACTCAAATAGTAAGTTCTTAATTTCATCAGAAACACTGCTTTGTTTGACAGTATTGCTATAACCAGTGGAAGTTAAGTTCCATTTTGTGTGCTAGTAATGTTTAGGAATTAAGCATGAGTTTAAATTGTATTCAGTAAGACCGTACCAATAAAACTATAGCAAGGGTCACATAGATCAGCAGCCGATGGACCACATCCAGCCTGCTTGCTTTCTTTCATATATTTTTTGGTCTACACAAATGATAAATGAGGAAATTCTAAAGCTTTCTTTAAAAAAAAAAAACCAAACCTGCCCTCAAGACAGAGCTGGCTGGAACTAAAAAGTCACCACTCCCTGCCTTACACTCAGCACTCTGCTCTTATTGACATCCCCCACTTGTCCCCATTTGCATTTGAGTTTTTAATCTTTGCTCTGTGGAACTGAATTATGATTGGGAAGGATTACACAAGGTGAGCAGTGACTGCCCTCCTGGATAGGAGAAATAGTACTCCACCAAAGGGGAAAAGTTGCCTTCGTGAAGATTTATTTAAGTGCTGGTTCAACTTTCCTGTAATGCTGTACCATTTAGAATCCAGAGTTAGAGTTTATCTTGCAGTTATCTTATCCTTTTTTCCATTGAAATGTTTTGGTTGACAGGGAACTCATCCCCTTAAAAGTTAACCCATGCAATTCTAGTTTAAAACCATGTTTCTTACCTTTTTTTTTTTTTAACCCTTGCCTCAGTTTCTGAGATTTTGTCCAGCTCTCTCTCCCTATCTCCCTGACCACATATCCTCTGCCTTCCAAGACTGAATATCGCTAGTTTGGAAAGGATCTGACTTCTTTGACATTTGCCTGTTGGTCCTGCTCTACCCTCAGTACTTAGGCATCTACATACCAGACCGTGGCCACCCAAGATCCCTTTGCTATTTGAAGGCAAAGAGCAAAAAGCAAGATTCTTTTTCAGCTAGCCCAATTTCGTAAACAAAATTTAATTTTGTAAAAATTAAAATTTATATGTATAGTAGTAAGATAGATCACTTTGTTAATACCCATTCAGAAGCATCTCAGCAGGCAAACATTTAACATGAAGCAAATTTTCATTATATTAAAAATGATAGTAATAGAATTATTGATTTTTTTTTCCTTTTAAATATATGGCTTTAGCCATATAAACTGTATTATCAGAAAATAATTTCTTTGGAAATCTTTTATATTTGTTCTAAAAATCACAATAATGTTGTCCTTATTAAACATAGCATCTTATATCCCCCAAAACTGAAAATATATTTTACAAGATTTACCACTTAGTCCTAATATATATAGTATACCTTTTTTTTCCAGGTTGTGATTATATATAAATCTTCCTCATTCCATTTCCTTTGAACTTAGAACGTGCTATACTAGCACTGTTTTCTCAGACGTATTTCTTGAATTTTATCCTTTCAACAAGTTCTCTTGGAATTCACATCTTAACATTCATATGTGTGTTTGGTGTTCAGCTGGCAGCCGGTCGGGGTCTCCAGGTAGAGTTCTGACCACAACAGCCCTTTCCACTGTGAGCTCTGGTGTTCAGAGAGTCCTGGTCAATTCAGCCTCAGCACAGAAGAGAAGCAAGATACCACGGAGCCAGGGCTGTAGCAGAGAGGCTAGTCCATCGAGGCTTTCAGTGGGTAAGATTTTCTCTGTGAGACTTGGGACCTCATTTCTTTTGTATTTCAGGCTTTGATAGCATTGAAGATTTTGATTAGGCACTTATAAGTTAGAGGAGAACAACTTAAAATTCAAGACAAGTTGAAATACAGGTTATAAATTAAAATAGATAGCTTATCATGCAAGTATAATTCATTTGTTTTAAACCTCTTATTTGTAGCCTTTTTATTTTAGTAAAATATTATTTTATCCTTCTAGTCTCATTCAAACTAGAAACTGTATTCAGGAAATTTAACTGTACCTGGTAATGCTTCATCAAGAATAATTTCTTCCCAACCTTAGAAAAACTTGTTATTAATCAGTTTTTAAGAAAGAAAAATAAAACCAAAAGATCAAAATGCAAATGCTACCTTCTGTTTTCTCTCTTTCAATGCTGCCATTGCTTCATATCAGCCCGAAGCAGTCGTATTCCTCGACCAAGTGTGAGTCAAGGGTGCAGCCGGGAAGCCAGTCGAGAGAGCAGCCGGGATACAAGTCCTGTTCGCTCTTTTCAGCCCCTCGGTAAGTATTTGGGCAGATGTGAGATGCATTACTTTCCACTTTTGTTATCACAGTCTGATAACCTCAGCATACCCTGGATTTAGCTTTCTTCAGTGACTGTATCTTCTCCTCTATCTCTTGTCTATCTTTTTGAGAAAGTCAGAAAATGATGTTCAAGACATTCCTCTGACATTTACTTAAATGAGCAAGTTAGGTATTGTATAAACATAATCGAGTAACTATCACACAGATTTAAACTATAGAATATTAAATTCAAAATTTTTCTTAACCTATAAAATGTAAAGAAATATTTATTCTCAATATAGACTATTTAGTTTGTTAAATGAATATTTTTGTCTTTTTCAGCAGAAATACTGACATTTCAACTTAGACATTTAACTTAGGTTATTAGAAAGAATGCTACTAAATAATATATGAACTGCTTATTAAAATGGGGAGAATTAACATTTTATAGTATTTTACCATTTGACAGTTATTTCCCTTATATTATAGTTTATGTCATATCACTGCTGTAAAACTTATCTGTCTTAATTATAAAGATTATATTGTAACCTTGATTATAATACTACCTTTACCTCTATTATAAAAATATTAAGTGATTTTTTTTTAACTGTTAGTATTTTAGAATAATTGGAAAGGCAGTATTTTTTACATTGAAAATCTTTAGAATTTCTGCATGATCCTTTAAAGTTTTAACTAGTACTTTGTTTATATTCATATTCATATAGCTATTTCAGATTTTTAATTCCATAAAATGTAGGTAATAATACTTAATAGTTGCTCTTCAGACTTTGTGACACTTAAGTGGAACAGAGTTCTAATCATTGTATATTAGAGTTATTATTTTTTTGATAGACATGTATAGAATTTTCAGAGATTAATTTCTTGTTCTCTGAGTCATTTGGCTCACCAAATCATTAGACTGTCCTGTACTGACCTAGAAAACCCCACTGAGCTGGGGACACAGACACAGATATTCTCAACTCTTATTGTTCAGCCATATGTACCAGATGCCAAAGAGTTTTCCCTTCTTTACCAAAGATATTTTTAATTCATATGCAATAGTCTTAATCTATAGAGTATCTGTGTATGTTTGTGTATGCACATGTATATATTTAAGAAATGAAATAAATCCTACATTTGTATAAAATAAGCATGCCACCTTCAAGAACTGAAGGAAGTGGTGTGGGTGCATGGTCATTTCAGAGCATATGTTCTAGTGTCATATGGCCTTGGTTCATATCCCAGCTCTATAACTTTTCTGTACCAGGATTTCCTCATCTGTAAACTAGAATAATGATAGCATATACTTCTTAGGCTTATTTCAAAGATTCTATAAATGAGAGAATACATTAAAAAAATCCCTCAGAGCAGTGCTTGGTACACAGTGGTCATCATCACTGCCACCACTACTGCCACTATTGCTCCTCTGCCCCTTCCCATGGAAGCTCTGATAGCTTACCTAGAAATACTTTTGTTATGCTTTAATGGTGTAACACCTGCCTTTGTAAAATGATAATACTGCAGAATTGATAGAAAATGTTTATAGAAATTATTCAAAAAATTATAACAAACAATTAGTTTAAAAGTAAACATCATTAATACGCCTACTTTTAAAGACATACGTTATCTAGCCATTAAGTTTCTAGATTCATCTCAAGCCTCCATTTGACAATTTAAATCACTTAAATTTTATTATTGAAAGAAGCAGTTTTCCTGATTCTAATGAAATTCTATTTGGATTAAAGATGATTAAGCCTTTTAATTATATACGGTAGGGGTTTTTTAATCGATTTTTCTAGTCCTTTTATTTACATATGGATACTGGATAGTAAAGTAGCAGATTAACTCTTACACAGGGATTAAGGAAGGGTAGCACTCACAGAGATTAGAGTATTCTCCCCATTTGCATTTTCTGCTATATTTGCCTGTATTCTGTTGTCTCTCTTTAATGAATCCTTTTGTTGCCTCTGACTTGAATATTGCCATTCAGCAGATGAATCCCGTAGCTTGTCATCCATTCAGTTGTTGCACTAGGCCAGTGTGAGGGCCCTAAAGCATCAAAAATAAGTCAGAGCTGAGCAAAGCTGGACTTTTCTGGAACTTGTATGCTTAGTTTCCTTTTATTTCTAGAACTAAGATTCAAAAAAAGACTTACATTATGACAAGCACATGAGTAGTGTCTCTTACCTATTATCTTCAGTCACAGATAACTATTGATTCCATAAAGTTTTTCAGAGATTTTCATCCATAAGGCATTGCCATATGGGTTTAACTCTTTCTCACCACTTTAGAAAGCATTTCTGTTGACCAAAATTAAACTAACTATATTTTAGTGTGTTTTAACTAACGATATCAGTCACCTTAGGGTATGAATAAACATTTTATGCAGCATAGTTTCTATTTAATCCTTTCTGTCAAATCTTTTTGATCATTTTCTTGTTCATTACGGTCCTGTGGCAAAGGAGTGATTCATGTAATAAAAGTATTTTACTTGCTCTAATATCTGAAGAACTTAAAATAAGAGTAATATATTTCATTAAATATTAAAATGAATTTTTCCTGGCTTGTTTCTGTATGTAAGAAAAAAGTTGATTTTATGGCAATATAAAAAAATCAGAATTTTAAGATCTAAAACTTTAAATATGATAAATTTAGATTTAGAGAAACATGTCATAAATATAGGAAGATGTCATGCATTTCCAGGCTTTTTAATTAAATTATTAATATTTTTTGATGTTCAAATTGCTTTGATATTTACATAAAGTTCTACTGAATGTAGAACTTGTATTCTGCAGACCATATGGAAAATGTTTATGTTGCAATAAATGAGGTACGTTATCTTTTGAACAATATGAAGATGGCAAGTGTAAGATGTTTAAGAGCAAAGGCCTTAAAAGAGTACAGATATTGAGGTATATCACTTTCTAGCAGTATGGCTTTGATCAAGTTAATTAACCTCTATGCTGTAGTTTACCCATCAAAAAAATGGAACAGTAATAATTGTGTCATTGGGTTCAGGATTAGAGGACATAGAATTATTATTGATTACTGGTTACCATATGGTTTTTTTTTTTAACTACAGCGTTCATTTTTTTGTTTCATGCTTGTACTTTTGACATTTCCTTCCATTTGAATACTTGCTTTTTTTGTCTCCTGTGGGCTTATGTCTGTCCCCTTAGGTGTAAAATCTGTTTTGTGTCAAGGATGATATTGCAGTGCTAATGTTCAGTTACCCTATTTGGCAATATTCTGATCCTTACCTATTAATCGTAAACTAAATCGTGTTAACTAACTCTCCTTGCCTAACTGTAGTGCTGCCACTATTCCTTGTTTCTGTGGTAATAGATGAGGTTTGTATGGTCCTGTTATTCCAGCCTCCAGACACCATTCCAGATCTACTGGTGCCCTCTACGCCCCCGATGTATATGGGGCCTCAGGTGAAGGATGAGTACATTTTCACTATCATCTGTGCATTCATCTCAGATTTTTGTCCTTTTCAGTTCCCATTAAATAAAATTTATGTTTTAAAATTGATTTTTAAATTTAAATTTAATTTGTTGGAAAATAAATCATTTCTCTTATTTTTATTTTTCCCTAAGTAACTGTTTCCCCTTCAGCAATCTTATTTGAACATTTTTCTCACTGGCAGATGGACATTTTTCTTTAGTATAACCTAAGTTATGTCATTTTTAAATATTGAATTGTTTTATGTTCTCAGTTATGTATCTCATCTTTGTTCATTTAAAAAAAAAAAACCAAAATGGTGGATGAAGTGTTTTAATTGTAAATGATGGTGTGGAAAGTAGTTGATGGGGAGAACTCATTTCTGGTTTGTCTTCACATACCTCAGAATGTCGAGCACATAGTAGGTGCTTAACAAATATTAAATGATATGTAATAGTTATAGAATGAAATCAGCTTATCTTGAAGGAAGAGAGATAATAATTAGAGGGGTTTTCCCTTGTAAATTCCTGGTGTGGCTTTATTGAGCTTCTTAATCATTACTGGTTTGAAGATTGAACTTCATTCTGGGCTCACCCATTTGGATGAGATTTGCCTGACTAATAGAGCTGGATTGATTACAGGGCTACAGACTTGCAAGCCCTTAGTTGGCCACCATGCTTTCTTCTATCTTCTGGTTATAAATGTATTGTAGCTACTATTCTTTAAATTTAGTTTCTATACATTGTCAGTAATTTTAATTGCCTTTACCCTTTTATTTAACTAAGAACTATATGTACCCAGAAAATAAAATACTGCTTTTAAAATGCTTTCCCCATTGGTTTTTTTTTTTTCTTCCCCTTAAGGATCTTAAATTTTTCAACCCGACACTGTTACATTTATGACTTTCTCAAAACTGTTTTCCTTCTTCTGATGACTTAGGTCCAGGGTATGGGATCAGCCAATCAAGCCGACTGTCATCTTCTGTCAGTGCAATGCGAGTCCTGAACACAGGTTCTGATGTGGAGGAGGCAGTAGCAGATGCCTTGGTATTCTTCTCCATTTCCTTATTTTTATAGATGTTCCAATTGTGAAAGTAAAGTATGTGTCAGCCGGGCTAGCAGAGTGGGAAAGGAGATGGGAAAGGTCTTGTGGATTGAATTCAGGAAGATTTGGGCAGTGTCAAAAGCAGAGCTGTATAATTTATTATTGATCTTTATTAATTGGTCAGAAATTTAAGCAAGTGCCAGTAGTAATTGATGGGATGTCAGGAATATAAATATTGATGTATTTGATGTGTTTTATGCAGTGTAACTATCCTGAGAGGGCAGATAGATTAGAATATACATATATATACTACAAGCACATAATTTCTAGGCTAGCTTGACCTTGAGTATTTAGGGATTGTTTCACTTGAGTAAGATTTTGTTTAGTCTTTTACTTATTTGTATTTTCTAAACTGATAGTATATAAGTATTTAAGTATTTAAGATATATTCCTGGCTCTTTATGTCTGACACATTTAACAGTGCAGTTTAAAAACAATCCATAGATCCATGGTACTTTGTCAGAAGAGTGCTGTGCATGTATCACTGTTGTTTTTCTCACTTAAAATTATGAAGGAAGTATCATTTGAGACAATGTAATTGGTTTTTGCCAATTTTCCACATCAATTAAGTATGATACTTTCACTTTTGAAGCATATTAATCCTATGATTGAGAAGCATTTTTACTCATTTTCTTATCCAGAACTGATAAAAGGCCTCATCTTTTGTTTTGAAATAGAAAAATACATTGTGCCTTTTAAAACTAAATCACATCTTAACCAGTGTTGATATAAGGCAGGTTTGCCACACAGATTTGAAAAACAAGTTTTAAAAAAATAGTTATCAGTCATAGCTATAATACGTTAAATTAACCATATGTTTAGTTCTGCCGTAACAGTCTATATGTGCTGAATTTTTCCCTTTACCTCAGTCATTTGATTATTTTTTTATTAAATATAGCTAAGTAGAACTTTGTTCTTGTGGACGTGAGATATATTGATCACATCTTGTTCTCAGGATATTAACTCAGTCACATGTTTCAAATTTACTATTTCTCATCAATATATTTTTCAATTCATATTTCCTAGTTTCTTTTTAAGTGGATGACTTACCACTTAAATTCTTCTCACATAAATTTTATAAATTAAATGGGTTTTTCTTGAACTATTACTCAAAATACTAAGATGTTATGTTTGAATTATATGAGGAATAATATTTAACCACCAGGGCTAAAAGCTGAATTCCAATAAGTTGATTCTATCTACTTCCATTATTTGTATAGCATAGACATATTCCAGTGTTAACTATTAATTTTTAGGAAAGGACTTTCCAACTATTAAGCCTAATTAGGACCTTGGGAAAAATCATAGAAATAAAATTAACTTTGAAGACAACAAAAGGATCCAAATAGGAAGAAGACTTGTGTTCCTTTGGGAAAACTAGTTAAGGGAATTTTTGTAACTTAGGTAATTCTCTTTGGACTAGGTTATTGGCAAGGTAAAGATATAGGCTGCTAATAAGCAGTTCTTATGTAACTATATATTAAAAAACATTTCTGATTATGGGCATTGTTTATATGTATATACAATTATGCCTAATTCATTGTGCTGTTTAGCAAAATGTTCTTCATTGTGTTCAATTTTTCTCTTTAAAAATTTACTGCTCTCAGCTCTTAGGAGACATACGGACTAAGGTATAGACATTGCTATTTTCTGACATCTTATACCGTAACTTACTTCTTTGCTTTATCAGTTTAACAGATGATAGTCTCAATAAAAAATTCAAGTGGAAGTAATAAATCTTTAGACATACATCTTATTTTTTTGTACATGTGATTATGAAAGGGAAATAGTACTTGAATAGAGTGTCCTATTGGGGTTCTCACATTTAAGCTTGAGTAATTCATACAAATGAGATGATATCATTCACACTGATTCCAATAACAAAATTGATCCTGGAGCCCAACTCAGGAAATGCCACATTACTGCTATTCTAAATTAAATTAGTGTCTCTAAGTCAATATGAGGCATTTAGTGATGGAAACTTCGTTAAAAACTACTTAGATTAAGATCAAGTTATATTTCTTTTAGATTTTAGAATTTGGAGAATTTAAAGCCAGCTAGAACTGTTTTAAATTACATGCTTAACATTTTCATGGACATGTCTTCACTGTTCACCAACCTGAATTCAGTATTAGATTACATAAAGATTTATTTCCATTTCTTTCCAGGACATCTCAAATAAGCTATTTACTCTCATTTCACTTTTGATATGCAAAGTATAATTAGTATTTACACATATTAAATAAGAAGCTTCAGATGTAAAGAAATCAAAAGAGTCTATGCTTTATCACATTTAATCAAATAGACATTATAGACTCATTGGAAAAAACTTGGAGGACCCTTAAGGAGCTTGCCTCCTAAAAAATAATAGTAAACAAAACAGGTTCTCATCGTTTTTTTGTCTGTATTTTATTTCTCTAGGAGACATGAGGGTTGGGAATAAGGCAAGAAAGAGTGGCAAGAGAAGTGATAGTGGAGATAAAAGGAGAACAGAGGAAAGAGAAGGTAGACAGGAAAAAAAGAAATTTACATAGGGGAAAACATGCATTTTCTTTCATCCGTTGTCCATTTTCTGATCCATTCTCATCCTTTAAAAAGGTAATATTTTATTCTTACAAACTCAGATTTTCAGTACAGTCTCTGCTCATTTATAATCTGGTAGTTCTTGATTTTCCATGAAAAGGAGAAAAAAAAGGGAAAAAAAAACACATTTTTTGATCACTTCCCACTTTACATATCTGAACTTTCATGTAGTCATATTCTACTTCTACCACTTCCCATGGTTAAAGGATGTTTCATCTTCTACTAACTTCTAAAACATTTTCTGAAGAAAAACTAAATATTGACATTTTATTGTTATAATGATTAGCAGCATGCTTTGTACTGATTTTAAAACAAAAAAAAAAACAGTCCTTTATGGTCAGTAGAAATTGTGAAATACTAGTATATTCTTTTAGCTACTGCTAATGAGAATCTTTATGTGTAACAGAAAAAACCTGCTCGAAGAAGATATGAATCATATGGAATGCATTCAGATGATGATGCCAACAGTGATGCGTCTAGTGCTTGTTCAGAACGCTCCTATAGTTCTCGAAATGGTAGTATTCCTACATATATGAGGCAGACAGAAGATGTGGCAGAAGTCCTCAATAGATGTGCTAGTTCCAATTGGTCAGAAAGGAAAGAAGGCCTTTTGGGTCTGCAGAACTTACTGAAAAATCAGAGAACACTGAGGTGAGTTGTGTTGTCTTAAAATAGTTATCCTGTTAGGTTGGCACTTTTTGACTTGACTTCGTTTCTATAACACTTAGATGTAATGGTATGGGAACAGACTTGTCCTCAATTTAGAAGGTGGTATCAAAATGTTTTCCCAAGCCTCAAGTCTTTTAGGATTGTGTATACTACTACCATTACTAAAAGTTTTTAAATTCAATAGCTCTATTTAAAGAAAGATTTTAAAAAGAAATTCTTTCTTCACAAATAGAAGTTAAATGAAAAATGACATTTTTAAAAATTAAATAATAAAATCACAAGTATTAAAGCTGACTGGTTTATTAAAATTTATTCCTGATTAGTTTTTCAGTGAGAGGAAAGAATGTTTATATTCACTTGAAAATGCGAAGGTATATTCTTAGTATTTATGTAATGTGTGACTCTTAGTGTAATACGAGATGGAATTAGGGTGAATTTCTCCAAGGACAGACATTTATACTAGTTTGTAGTTCGCTTAGGTTTGGTTTCATTTCCATAATGGTTTTTGCTTGCCTTTTTACCCTTAATTTTTTTTATTGTTTTTATCTGTGTAATGTTTTAAACCTCGGTAGTTTACTCCTTTAAGAAGTTAGTTTCAGATCATTCATAAGTTTGTGGTAGAAAATATAGGGTTACTTCCTGACTTGATATCTAAAATCAGGATTTGATTTACTGTGTTTATTTTAGGAAGTATTAGCACTTATATAATTTGAAATAAATGTTTATCTGTATAATACCTAATATATTTTAAAGTTTGCATATCGCACTTCATGAATCACTACAATAGATCATCATAATATTGTTCCCAGTCCCATTAAGATTCAGTTATATTAGGTTCAGTGTATCATTTTAAATGGCATGGGAGTAGGCATAGTTTAGAAATGCTTTAGCCCACAGGTGGCAAAATTTAAGAAAACATCTTAGCATTTAGAGTAATATTCATGTGCTGAGAATGTCATTTGTATGGTTTCCCATATCATGATACATTAATGAAATACAGTAGTATTTCTTTTCTTATAACTTCCAACCCTAAAATAGTGTGGGTTGCAACAAAATTATTGTTGTATTTGATAAGATCGTACTTAGCCTTCACTAGTAAATCCCACAAATTTCTCGATTTTGAGGGCTTATTTTTTTACCCATTTTTAAGAAGCCCAATGGTATGTAAGGTTACTTTTAAGTGAATTCCTCCTACAGCAAGATATTAATTAGTCACTTTATTATTTTGACAGTCGAGTTGAACTGAAAAGATTATGTGAAATTTTCACAAGAATGTTTGCTGATCCTCATGGCAAGGTATGTTTTAGTATTTAAGATTATTTACTCCTATAGGTGTCATTTGTATATTGCCAAAAGAAATGTAAAATAATAGCAAAGAATCTGTAAGCTATTCTTGTTTAATTATTGCTCTAGAATGGTAAAAATCTTTTCAAACATAATTGAAATTAAGCTTTTTATATTATACATAATTTAGAAATTGTTCTCTGGTAACCATATAAGCTTGATAGAGTGATTATCTAAGTCTGAAAACTGAAGGATTAGTTACAAGCTCAACTGTTATTAGTCAGGATAAGTGTATTTGTATTAAAAACATTTTACTATTTATAAAGGAAATATTGGGGTAAGTTGAAAAAAGTTTTGTAACTTTTAATTCAATTTTCTTCTGTGAATATTACATTAAAGTAAATATATTGTCTTAAAAGAATAATTTTGTAGAAAAAAATGTCATTAAATAACTCAAAAGCACAAAATAGTTTGATGGTAATATAAAAGAAGTATTTTGTAGGTTGAAATAGTCCATAAAATTTTTCCAAATGTTCAATTTTTAATGTAGATTAAAATGTATTTAATTAAGTATTACTGCATAATCTGCATGTGTACTGTGGAGTTTTGGGTTACTTTGATGAATAGTACTGCTGTAAAATGTATTTATTTCGTTTTCAGCAATGTATTTGACAATGGTAAAACTTAATTATGTATCTTCCTTTAGGACACCAGGTATCTGAACATGAGAATTTCTAACCTAAGTGAGAGGGAGATGTGGAAGGAAAATTATAAGAAAAATACTGATGAATTTCACTTTACTGTTTTTTTATTGTCTTCACTTTATTTTGCACATATCATTTTCTCCTTTTATTTATTTTCAATATTTTCATTACCTGCGACACTAAAGATATTAAAATCCCACTTTATATATAATCTAAAATATAGCTAAAGATTATAAATTGCCTATACTTTAAACAATAATTTTCAAAGATTTTCCTCTATCAGAAGGTATATTTATTTTATCCAAGAATATAAGGTCCTGTTAAAGACAAAGATTAAAATACAAATTGGTATGCAGTTTTTTACTAAAATTTTTAAAAATTTATAACTTTTAAATTCAACATTTAGGTAGCTATTTTATGATGACATTATAACCACTAATTACAGCTATAGGATTTCTTTTAATGAAAAAAATTCTATAAATTTTGAACAAATTAACTGTTGATATTTTTTGTTGGCAGTATGAGCCAAAAGACAAGACAGTTATCTGGGTGGACTTGTTTTATCAAATGATATTTTAGTTAATACATACATCTTTAAATAGATTTTTAAAATATTTTCAATAAGTGATACATATATAATTCATTCCTGCCGGAAAGTATAAGACTGAAGCTAGATTATTTTGTAAAGTCACAGTTTTTGGTTTTTTGTTAAGACAATAATACAATTTAATTGAATGCTAAAACTTACAGTAATAAAGAGAAACACTTTAAATACCAAATAGGAAAGCTGAGTTTGATGTTGGTAGAAGAACGGAACTGAACACAAGTGTTTGGAAGCCCTACAGTCCTCCCTAGAATTGTCAGAAAGATGACCTTTTAGTTTTTTTCCATAGGGTTTTATAACAATTTTTAAAGACCCCTCTGGTTTTGTTGGTTTGGTTTGGTTTGTATTTTTTTCATTAGTTCAGTGAAGAAAAATGTAATGGAAAAAATTTTGTTTAAGTTGTTTTTTAGCTTTTGTTAGCTAATTTGTCCATCAGAGGCTCTGTAAATAATGTAATTCATTAAGAAGAACTTGGATAGTCACCATAACTGTTCTGAATTTAAAATGTCAAGGTTTGATTTGAGTTTTTGCCTTTTATCTTGCTATTACTAAAATAAGTTATTTCCTCACCCCTTTTTTAAAATGTATCTTTATAAAGTACCAACATTTTCATGTTCAGCATCAAGCAACTGTTTTTTGATACTTTTCTTCCAAATACAAATTTTTTCTCTAAGAATTGGCCATATTTTTTTTCTATAAAGGGCCAGATAGTAAATATTTGAGGTTTTGTGGGCCATAATGATTTCTGTCACAACCACCCAACTCAGCTATTATAGCATGAAAGCATCCACAGACAATATGTAAACAAATGACTGTGGCTGGGTTGCGATAAAACTGTATTTATGAACATTGAAATTTTAATTCTTGTTCATTTTCATGTCACTAAATAGCCTTTGTTCTTAACCATTTAAAAATGTGAAAACGGTTTGTGGCTTGCAGACCAATCATAATTTTGCAGACCCCTGTTCTATACCAACTCTCAGTTATTGACACTAAAATAGAAACACGTTTAAAACATCTACCTTGGACCTCATGCTACCAGTTGAAGGTTAGGACTGTTGAAGAGTAACAACATACCCTGCTGGGTGAAATCAGCCTGTGTATTCCTGTATATTCCTGCCACTCTCCATATCTGATCTGTGATTTTTGTCTAAGTGTTCACTGCTGCTTGGTAGTCCTCTTCCTCTCATCTTTCTCTTCTATCCTCCATGAAAAATGAGTCAAATAGTCTTTCTCCTCAAAACTCCAGCCCGATTCACTTCCCCGCCCATCTCATGCCCTACGCACATGCCCTGACCTCTTCACTTACCCAGAATATAGAAGCCATCAAACAGAAGCTCCATTCCCTGCCTCCAAACCAACAGATTTAACTGCACATAAACCCATTCTTTCTACCTTTCCTCCTCTTGAAATAGAAGGAGGGCTTACCTTGAAGCTGTTGTTTGGCTACGTAAATGTGTATCCTATTTCATGTTAATATGGTCTCATCTGCCCGGTCTTCCAGGAATGTCTCATAAATTCTAATTTTGTGATTGACATCCCTTTTTGTTTTTCAACTTTATTGCGAGTTTAGTCGTGTGTCTTTTCTGTCATTTTAAGAAATGTGGGGGGAGAGGAGGAGGAGGTCTGTTTTCTGTTCTGCCTGATTCAGTTTCCTTTACGCTATTCTTTTACTCTTCAGATGCCTGTCTCTGCTTGTTTTACTGATGTTGGTTTTCCTTAGTGTTGTCTTACACCCTCTTCTTTCTCCCTCTACCTTCTCTGAAGCTTAAGTTACCCAGTTCATCTTAATGACTCCCAAATGTGTCCTTAAAGCCCATATTTTTTCTTCTCCTACACTTAGTCACATGCCTATTGGTCATCTTCAGCTTCAAAACCAACTTTTTCTTTATCTCATTAAATGAGACTACCATCCCCTTATTGCTTAAGTGAACCATGTGGGCATCATTCTAGAAACTTCACTTAATCCTAATTGATTCAACCTTCCAAATTTCTCACCATTCTTACATAGTCGTCTTTTGCCTGTTGCACCTTCTCCCTACCTCCTATCCCTAAATTTCCAGACTACATTCTTGAGTTATTTTTCTAAAAGGTAAATCTGGCTTATAACACTTCAGTGACTCCTCATTGACCTCAAGAAAATATCCAAGCAGAGCCTATCCTTTTGGCTTGTTATTCCTCCTCACTATCAGCCCAGAAATTAGGTTCATTTCCCCAAATGTGCCATGTGCTTTTCCCTGTAGTCTTAAAATATGCTATCAGGGACACTTCTCTTTCTTCTTCAATCCTGGGTTAGCTCTCCACTCTGAATTGGAATCACTTATCTTACTGGGCAGAAACTGTCTGAAGCCTTGCCCCAGAATGGGCCACAGTGTTTGGGAGATACTTCATACACTGAGCTTGGTTGTTTGGATTTTCCCATGTCCTTTTAGGTTGAAGTCAACATTTCAGTCTCTATGTTAACAGCTTCTAGATATCGTAGCCAGCTTCCGTGATAACTGAAAGTCGTTTAACTGAAAGTCGTTCTCCTTCCCAGCATGACTAAGACCACCTGCTGCCCCCAGCAGAAACAGGATACTTGGAGAACCAGGTTATGAGCATCCATGAAAGCCCCATCTCCTTTCATCTAAGATCACCTTCCTCAGCCCCCAGAATGTTTCCCTCTTACATATTTTAGAGTAAGGATCTGAATCCAACTAAAATACTAGGTAAGCTCCAGTATGCAGTGCAGACATCCCAGAAGCTCCATTTCCCAGAAGGGAAAGGTCAGAAAAGAGTTCTTTCTGAATACAGTTGAAATAGATGCTGGATTTTTTTTCTGGTTACAGGAGTAATGTGATTGGTCAATATAGTTTCAAGCTGAAATTATTTGATATTTATAACTAGATAAATAAATTTTTTTTACTTCAGATACCAGTATGGAAATAAGTGACCCAATCACAATATAAATATGACAGTAATTTAGACCATAAAGCTGCAAATGTGTAATTTAAAGCCTCTTGTAATTTTACAAGAGAAACAGTACAACAAAGTGATAACATGTGTGGATAGTGGAGCTCCAACCTGTATTATCAGCTTGTGCCTTGGTTTTCTAATCTGTAAAATGGAATTAATAATAATCCCCACTTCATAAGATTACGATAAATGGTGAAATGAGTTAACATTGTTAAATCCTTAGAACACACCAAGCATTATATAAGTTTTTATTAACTAAATTTAAATAAAACTAAGGAGAAACTAAGGGGTTCAGGGGTGATTTTTATTTTAACTGCTCTTGGCCCATTTTTTCCCCCATAAATGTTAGGAGTGTCATGCCAAAAGCTATCTCATGTGGTTTCGAGCATGTGACTCTGAAGGAACTAGTTGAAAAGAGCCACCTTCACCAAGGTACACACTTTGAATTGCCATTTTATGGTCTATGTAGTCCCACCTCTTAAAGTCTTGCTCTTGAGTATTGAACAGCTAGAGTAGGAATTCCATCTGTGGCTACTGAAATGGGACACAGTTGAGTGGCCTACTTAGAAGGCCACATCTCATCTCCTGAAGAATGGTCTCCTGATCAGTAGCTGAGCTGCCTACTGATCAGGAGACCATAATACACATCTTAACCTGGGAAAATAAAAGGTCGTAGTATAAGCACTTACTTTTTACCTCCAAAGAATAGTAATTGTTCTCAGCCTTCACAGAAATAATTTAATTTGTGACTCTATTGCTTCTGAGGAGGACAAAAGATAAAAGAAAAATTCTAGATACTGGGCTTTGGAATCAAATGTTCACAGTGTCCAGAAGTTGGGCAGGTGTCTGTTAGTCTTAGATTATTTCTGGAAAATGAGCCTCAAGGATATAGGATCTGGAAAAGAAGGGGGTTTTTTGTTTCTAACATCCTTGGCAAAGAGATGAGGGAGAGACACAGGAAAATCACATGCTCTTCTCCCATACTATTCATTTAACTCTTGTTTTAAAAACTATTTTAAGTTTATCACAAAATTTGAAAAACATTTGTCACTTTTTTTTTTCTAAGTGTTTTTCTTCCGTACAGGAACTTTGCATTGATGGCGACTAATTTGTGTGTTTTTCTTTTTTTTCTTTTTTTCTTTTTGCATGCTGTCCCCTGTGTTGGAACTCTCAATAGAGAGTAAGTTGGTTCAATATTTGTTGGAAACCTAACTTTACTGCATGACTGTGAAATTAACCCTTTTTCTCTATTTTCTCTCCCGAAGAGTTCATGCAGTATTGGACCCTTTGCAATCCACGAAATGCTATTCGCAGTTATGCAAACTGTCATTCTGTTTGGAGATGTGCTTTTTAATCTACTAATTAATCTAATTTGATTATGTTCTTCTGTTCTATATTTGATGACTGGCACACCTAAGATATCAGCGAGGTTATGAAAAAGCTGCCTCAATTGTAATAGCTCACATATTATAATTCTTTTCCAATAAATTACAGTTGTGAGATATATAGGAGTATAAATTGATTCCATTGAAGGTTGGTTTCATTGAATTTTTTTTTTTTAATTTCCAGGTTTCACAATTATTTTAAAAATTTTGTCCTAACCTCACCATATGCTTTTTCTAATATTCTAATGTCATTCCTTAAAAGCAAACAGAGCAGTTTTATAGAGCAGTGCTTCTCAACTTACTCTTCTGAAATCAAACTTTTAGCCCTAGTATTATATTAGCATACTCACTTTTCATTTTCTCCCTAATCATAGATAAGGAAATGGGAGAATTTTAACATCTGACAGTGAACTCTGATAGACAAGGAAGAACTATTATGTGAAAGTTCCAATATATATTTTGAATAGATACATATAGGCATATACATTATCATTTAGTAGGTACCATTGGTAGGATATAAGTATTTTGAAAAATAATAGGATGGTTCTATATGTAGAGTACTTAAATGTTTATATTTTTATTCAGCTGTACTCACATTATATCTAATCAAAAGAAATTTCTATTTAGGAGACTCCGAGAAGTCTTCTTAAAGAAAATAGCAGCTCAGAGCTTGACTGGAACATAAACTTTGGTATGTTAGCATGAGAAGAAAGGGCCCGCTGGGAATGACTAGAATGAGCCCAGAGAAGTGGGAGATTCAGAAAGTTTATAGGAAAGTTTAGTTTGGCTGAGATAAGAGGAAAGTCTCACACATCTTCCCTTGCATTATGAAACAAAGGTTGGCTACAAATTCATTACAGGGTAAGTTTCACATAAGAGAAAATACTTACTCTTTAAGGAACTTTTCCTGCATATTTATTAAACAACTTTATATTTGGTTCTCAGCCTGTAATAACTTTGAGCTTGGTTCTAACTGGTGATATAAGACTGTATAAAAATATAGCCTTATTTCTCAAATGTTAAATATATGTTACAGATGGGAAGATAATATAAATATAGAAAAAGTTAAATAGTACCATAAAGCTAGTCTCACTACAAGTAGGAAAGAAACATCAGTGGCTATTATCCAAGAAGTCTTAGCTGGGACTCAAGTGGTAAATTTTATAGGGAGTCACATACTATGTGTAAATATAACAAGTGGGCGTATGGTAGGAAATCAGATTTTGTATGAGATGTGTTCAGGGATGAAGAGTTTATGTTGCCAGATAGCCCAAGATCAGTTTGGAGAGTTAGAACCTTCTCTAAGCATTTGAGACATTCTATAGACAATAAAGGGACATTGAAGGATTTTGTTCCTGTAAAATAAGTGATCTCACAATTTGAAGATGAGAAAGAAGCATGAGTTAATTGGCCTCCTGCCTGTCTTGTAAGTAAAATTATATTGGAACACAACTGTGCTCACTTGTTTGCATATTGTGGCTATGCTAGAACAACAAAGTTAAATAGTTGCAATAGACACCATATGGCCTGCAAAGCTTAGAATATGTACTGTATTTATGTACCTGTTAGAGAAATGCTTTTTTGACCCCTAGTATATAGGAAATGTAAAGACTGGATGCTATAGAAATCCAGATCGAAGGTCAGAAAGGCCTGGTGCCTACAATGATGGTGTGTGTGATCGACACATTTGGGGAAGGCCAGAAAAAGAGAGCTATTCTAGAGGTTGTGGGACCTAGTAGGCTAGATCAGAGAGGCCCTGTCAAGGAGGTCACACTTCCTATGAAAAGAGAGTCAGAATGAAGGCTGGCTCTGAAATCTCCCCACATTTATCATGCAGTAAGAAAATGCATGGCAACAAGAATAGAAGAAAGAAAGAAAATAATAAGAGTAAAGCAGTGTCAAGCTACAGAATGGCCAAGCATACTGTGCTAATGATGAGAAGACCATTGATGGGAGCAATAGGATGGAAACTGAAGGAGAGATTCTTAAGATAGTGTCTTCTGCATCTGTAAGGAAAAGATTTAGGTCGTGAATAAAAATAAAGATAGTAGAGGAGACAATACTTTAAGGAGCAAGAATATAGAATAGAAAGATAAGTCTTAAAAGAGAGTAAAAGTAGCTCTTTTTTAGAGAAACAATTAGAAGGATTGCTATAAAGTAAATCAAAGTAGAGGAAAAATCAATGGAGAATTTTATGTTGAATAGCAGTAAAGTAGATGAGGTAAGTTATCTACTTATAGAGCAGATGGCAACAACTGAAAACCAAGTGATTTAGCTTTAAGTCTAGGCCCAGCCATTGATTATCAGTGGAAACCTTGGGCAAGTCTCTTTTCTGGTTTTGTTTCCTAAGAACCAGATAAAATGGGAGAGTTGACATAGGCATTCTAATGTCCGTGATTTTCAGAATGGATTTTGGTATAGTAAAAGCTTAAACTTGGAACCTTCAAGAAAGTAGAGTGAAAATGAATCAAAGAATTAGAGTGATGTGCTGGTAAACCAGGTTAGGGGAAATGTCAGGGAGCCCTGATTTGTAGTGTTTGTGATCATTTCAGAAGTGTAAATACTCCCTCCCACCATGGCTGCTTTCAAGCTACAAACCAGCTCACAAAATTCCTGAATATTTAACAATCAACTTTCTAAGTAAGTGCTATCTCACTCCGGCACACCTGGATGGATAGATTTGCCAGGTACCAGTGAAAGTGAATTCTAGATTAAGTTCATGAGTTCATCATAGAATAGACCTGGTGAAGTTCACCAGTATTCTGAGCCTTGAGTAGAGGGCCAGAGAAAGTTTTAGAGAAGCAGTTGACCAAGTTTTGAATCTAAGAGAAGCCATTTTTTTCCATATGGTTATGGAGGTGGGACAAAAGTTAATGACTCTGCATTGTGAATAAGAACAGTGTTGAAGCAGACACTGCGTGGGCTTCAGAGAATACTAGAAAATTTAAAATAGTCATGGTTTCTGCTTTTACAAATACAGAACATCTTGAGCAAATAGTAGAAGTATATTTTTTCTAATTCAGACTCAAATGTTGAAGCTTAGTCATAATTCAGATAGAAAAAAATCCTCCATTTCTAACATGAGAAAAAAATAGTTCATATATAACTGTATAAAAGAAATTGAAGAAATAAAATATATATTGAGAACAAAACTCTTAATTTTCAAATTAAAGTTACTTCAAGATTATGAACTTCTTAAAATCATTTTGTATACTCTAATATACTTATAAATTCTCATAGTGCCAGACATTGTCTTTTTTGTTATGTACCTAGAAATTTTCCAGTGTGCTGTTGAACATCTTGTAAAGAGATATAACCTTAATGTGAAAGTCACTTTTCATAAGTATTTTAATGATATGAATCACTTATGAATATTTCTTCCCCTCCCTTAAAATGTTTTTTCGTTTTATAAAAATTTTCAAACTAGTGGGTTAGTATTAGAACCAAGCATAAAAGGCATTGATAGAAATGGAGACTTATAGCATGCCATCTAGGACTCTTTAAAATCATTAAAATTTAGATGTAGATTTGTATTCTGAATTTTTTTTAGTTACAGTTATCCCAAACCATTTAAAATTACTTTTGGGGCAGTTTTAGTAAATAATATATTTTATACCAAAAAAAAATTTGTGACAATTAACATTTTGAGAAATCTAAGGAGTCTCTAATTAGCCCCTTATGTCAGAATGATCTTATACTTTAAAGTAGCTGTCAGCATAGTCATCTTCCGATTAACTCAGTGCCACTCTTCCAAAGAGCTGAGGGCCAGTGAGATTATAGGTAGTTCCTTGCCCTAAATTTCAGATAAAGTGAATTTTCAGTTTAACCAGTTTAAGCTGTGGCATCATGGAAAACATTAGGTGTGCCAGCCATTATGGCCAAAGTTTCTTTACCAAGTGATGCTGCATGGAATAAGCTAATTGTTGAACTTCAGCAGAAGTTGGATAACATTTCAAGTGTACTCTTGTATCACAGAGTCCAATGAAAAGCAAAAGAGATTGTTTTTCCGCTTGGCTGCCAATCGCTGTGCCTCTGATTCCTGTATTCCTTTCTATTTCAGTTTCGAATTGATCATAAAGGTCAATATTTCCTCCTCTTTTTCTCTCCTCTCCCGTTTATCACCTGTAGGTGTTCAGCATGTTTTTGGAGACTCTAGTGGACTTCATACAAGTCCACAAAGATGATCTTCAAGATTGGTTGTTTGTACTGCTGACACAACTACTAAAAAAAATGGGTGCTGATTTGCTTGGGTCCGTTCAGGCAAAAGTTCAGAAAGCCCTTGATGTTACAAGGTAATATTTTCATCATGTATTTCAAGTTTACCTGATAGAAATCAGGAATATTTAGTTTCTATGTTAGAAGTTCAGGTATCTGAGTCCTCTTAAATCATTTAGACGAGATAGGCTCCATTGGAAAATTGTTAATAACGCCCATTCACATGGTACAGTTCATGCATCATTGATTCTTAGATCAAATACTGCTTTCTTTTATAAAAAGTTTTGTTAACATTTGTTGAATAATTCAAGATATTATTTTATCTTAATTAAGATATATCTGCAGAGTGGAGTTGAAGATTTTATTCAATCTAATATAAAAATAAGATATTCCCTAAGTTTAAAAGAATGTTTTATTATACATTAATATGTATAATGTTTTATTATACATATTCAGAATCCTTTTTCAGAGGATTTTGAGCCAATGATCTATTACTACTTTCTTGTGTAGATTGTTGAAGTGACTTATTTCAGATATCCATTAACTAAGTTGAAGTGAGTCTAGAATTCAGATATTAGGTGTGGGGAAACATCTCTAATATTGAACTTTTTATTGAATATATTTTTCCGATTAAATCTATATTTGAGACAAGCAAGATAGGCCATTATTTACTATAGTGTTGCTTTTTAACCCCCTACAGCAGCGGTCCCTAACCTTTTTGGTACCAGGGACCGGTGCTCCTATGAGAATCTAATGCCTGATGATCTGAGGGGGAGCTGAGGTGGTAACGGTAGTGCTGGGGAGCAGCTGCAAATACAGATGAAGCTTCACTCACTGGCCCACTGCCCTACTCCTGCTGCATGGCCTGTTCCTAGCAGGCCATGGACCAGTACTGGTCTGCGGCCCAGGGATTAGGGACCCCTGCCGTACAGGGCATGAATTCAGATGTTCAGATTCTTCTGGGAATAGCTTTTTATTGTATATTGTGTCATATAGACTATAGCACATATAGATAACTTCTTTATGTATGCTTTTTGAATGACATTATGTCTTGGTATTAAGCATATTTTCTATTAAGCTTGCTAAATACTTGCTGACTTAATTTTTGTTTTGTTTTGCTTTGTTTACTGTTTATTTCAGGGAATCTTTTCCAAATGATCTTCAATTCAATATTCTAATGAGATTTACAGTTGATCAGACTCAGACACCAAGTTTGAAGGTAAAAATTTGAAGTCTTTTGAAGACATTATAAGGAAATGAAGTATTTTATTAATAAAGTGATATTAATGTTTGTATTTCTGTCACATAAGAAGCAGTTCAATCAGTGGATTTTGTTTTTATAAACTTTCAGACAGTCAAGCCAGCACTTCGGGACCAGCTTCACTCTTTTTGGAGCTCCAAGGTTTTTTTGTTTTTGTTTTAATCTGCATTATTTCTTTTCTTAACTCTCTACAAACTGCAGTGTTTCAGATAATGTTTGTATGCATCAACTACTAACCTTTGTAAGCCTTCTACGCATGCACATATTTGATTTCCAATATTATTTAAATGCCAGGCTATCCTTTGGAGGAGCTTACCGGGGATACTTTTAGAAGGCAACGCAAGTATGGCCATCTAACCCTAAGCTGGTAATGCAGACTTGCTCTATAAAGTCTTACCTAATTTTATGTTTGTGATTTCCCAATACTTTTTTTTTAATTGCTGAATAAGTATTTTGGGTGAACTGTCAGTTTTACCTATGCTTATTTTAGTAAACAAAAATGTTTAAGTTGAATTTCAGTGCTATTCTCCAGTTCTCCTTAATTGAAATAGTAACATTTTTTTTTCTTTTTGCATTGTGATATTTCTGATGTGTGCAAATTAACTTTCTCAGTTGTTATTAGCACACATTTTTCAATTAATTTATGTGAAACATAAGGAGATTCCAATTTGTAATTTAAAATAATTATTAAATTTCACAAAATAATAGAAACAAGGAGCTCTTGGATTCTTTATAAAGATCTTTCTTAGAAGTATTAAATGAGATTAAAGTCAGGGAAATAACAAGCATATGTGCATTTATAATCCTTATATTTTTCTGCTCTATTCTGCACGAATGTATTTCCACAAGCCTTACTGCCCAGGACTGATTTTTTTTTTTTTTTTTTAAGTTTCTGAATATGATTTTGCCTTAAAATCACAATTATGTTTCTTACCAGGGTTGACTTATACTCAACATAATGTTATTTTCTCAGAGCTGCTTTGTGAAAGGGATTCTGTCTGTTTTGATTTTGAAAAGTGACCTGCTGAAGGAGAATAAGTTACTTGATATTATTGATAAATAATTTTTGTACTCATTCTTTGTCTAAGCCATTGTGCTAGGCATTTTAAACTTATAATGGAAGATAAACTTATAATTTTTTATTATTATCTATAATACATGATAAACTGTAATAGGGCTGTGATTTAGGTACTAATGGTAGGTATCCAAGTGCTATTGAAATGTATGTAGTGGAAATGTTTCATGAGTCATTGGAAATGAAGGTCTAAACTGTTTGCTTAAGAAATATGAGTGATAAGTGAATCGAAGGAGAGAATAAAATTTCTAAGGCCTGAAGAGAAAGACAAAGGGATGAAGGAAATGGGAAATAGAAAACTTGAAATTAGCTTTTCTTGTGGAAAATATTAAATTGGAGACTGTAATTACAGACTGTTTACATAAATTTGTGGCTTTTGTATTATTTATTTTATATATTATATATACACACACATTAAATTATATACACACAAATGCAATGCTGTAGGAGAAAATCACTCTTCAACTCTTAATTTGATGTTTTAGCATAGCAAGGAGAAGCTGTATTGGAGCCATTCATACCTTATACCAAAAGTAGAAGTAGCTTTCAGATGGGTGATGGGATTAAGAATCAAAAACTTAACGGGTTATAGAAAAACACAAATAACTTGGATATGATATTTGTAAAAAATCTTTATTAAAAAATGATGGATCTTTCAGATAAAAGATGGATGTCTATATAAAATTTTATATCTCTCACAGTGTCATGTGGTTAAATGTCAGAAGGGAAGCAATAGAATAGGGAGAAATGGCAATACAGAGTGATTTTATTTGAGTAAGTAATATTTTTAAAAATAAATGTAATTTTTGTTGACCTATTTTTCTGGTTTTCACAAACATGTAGAATTATACATACCTTAGCAACTACATTATTTTTCTTTCTCTGAAAAGAATGCATGTTTATGTGATTAAAATTATAGACTATGTATATAACCTTGTAATGCATCTTACTAAAATGTAAACTTTTAAATGATTATATGTGTTTTGTGGTTATTTTGCCTATTAGTATGGTAAACACACCTATTCTATGAAACGCTTTTAAAACTTTGCATACCTCTATAAATTTCCAAGATACCGCATTAATTGAATTTCATAGTGCACAATTAACCATAAGTCTCTTTCCCTCTCTACTGTGCGTTTCACCTAGGGCAGCTGATAGGTTAACTCTTGGTTTTGTTCAATACATTTTTTATAGTTATAATTACTTCTTAAAATTCATTCATTAAGTAATGAAAAATATAATTTGATCCCTTCTGTCTTTTTTTACTGAAAGCGGAAAGGGGAAAATACACAAGAGTCAACTTTATTTTAATATTTCACTTCCTATATGTCAACTTAACAATGTACTTCCCAGAGACCTTATTTTGGTTGAGAAAAATGACACTACGATTAATAATAAGGGAAAAAAAATATAGAAAAACTGATTAACCTTTGGCAATATTTTTTCCGTGTTATTGCTTTAATCATACATTTAAACCTTCCTTTTTCTAACTGAGCAAATTAGCATTTAGTATGTGTTTAGTATCTTCTGTATCTAAGGCTGTACATATGCCAGGTTTAGAAATCCTAGACTGTTTGAAGATGCGACTTTAAAAACAGTGGTTCTCAACCTTTTTTTCTGCCCCAATATACCTGAAAGAAAGGAGATAATTTAACAGTGGCTTTCTATACAGATAAAAAAGGCTGAGTCTAAGGAAGAAGTATGTGTGGTTGCCGCACTGCCTGCTGATTTTGAAACCTGCATCCCACCATGTATCCATCCACATATCAGAGATTCCTGGGGAGAACTCATACACAAATAAGTGTTTTCTTTTCTCTAGTGATACTTGTGTAAGACTTTTTTGCGACACTTCTTTTGGAAGGTAGTTCTAATAGTCAGTGGACCTATTACAGAACCTGATCTCATTGTGTGACTCTTACGATGTATTTTACAGAAACTTTATATTGTCCACCTTAATTACCTACTTGATTTATAATACCTTATTTCCAAAATACTTTGATTCATTTCCCCAAAAGCCAAATTACACTCAGTTGATAAAGGCTGGCTCCCATGGAGTCTAGACAAGAGTCAGCTGTAAGCTCTGAAGGCAGACTCAAGGAGAAATGTATAATTCCGTCAAGAATCTTCAGCAGTTGTTCAAACACGGGGAATGAAACATAAGTTCTGCTATGTGTGGAAAACAAAAATCCACATTATCATATATCTTGTGCCTCAGGTAGGTAGGTGGTTGTATAATTTCTTTTTTGTTGTTTTTTTAATTTTCTATTTGTCAAAAAAATAATCACCTAATTGTTTCTAAAATGTCCTTAAATGACCATCTGATTGTCCTCTCTCATTGTGCTTACCTCTGCAGGTGAAGGTTGCTATCCTTAAGTACATAGAAACTCTGGCCAAACAGATGGATCCAGGAGATTTTATAAATTCCAGTGAAACTCGCCTGGCAGTGTCTCGGGTCATTACTTGGACAACAGAACCCAAAAGTTCTGATGTTCGGAAGGTATGTTTTAATATAAGTGGTAGGAGATAAATCAGAAGAGCAACTCAGTCATTTTGGATTGCCAGTGAAGGAAGCTAATATTTTCAGGATATTACCAGTTAGCATGGAGTTATTTACGTGGTGATATGAAGACCTTTTAAAAAAAACTTCTCATTTAAATTATTTAAAATTTTATCCAATTATTTTGAGTGTAATTTTCAAACAATAAAAAAAATTGTCCTTGCCATAATCCTCTCAACCTCTAATCTTGTAATCATTCAAAATATTCCAAATCTTTCCTCTTGTATTTTACCTATATATTTCAAATAAGTGTTACAGTTTCTTGACTTACTAATTTTGGGCATTATCTATTAATATACTGGTAAATTTAATCATTATGTATCTTACTGTCTACCTTGGTAAATGAGCCATGCCATTCCCACATTCTTTCCTATATCTTTCCCCATAACCTTCACCAATGGAAAAGATTTGCATTTTGACTTTGGAAGTATTCAGTCCTATACCAAGTGGTTTACTACTGCCTCCTTTCTAATGTTTTTAGAGTATCAGTTAGTATTTGCAACCTCTCTGCCACATTCTTATGGCTAATATTTTCCATATGCTCAAAAACATAGATTATTTTCTGGAAATCTCCTTCCTAGACCCTCTTTTCTCTTCACCATCTTTCCGAGACTTCTGTTTACCCCTAATCATCTATTTCTTGCATCCTATATCTGGCTCTATTTACTCTCTTCCTTGATAAATCCTTTCCTTCAATATTTGCCGCAAAGGAGTGCACAGAATATAAATTTTGTGACCTTTGTTTCTAGCGATGAACAGTTGATTCAACAATAGCAGAATATATATTCTTTTCAAGTGCATATGGACATTCTTCAGGATAGGCCATATGCTAGGCTATGAAACAAACCTCAATCTTTATTTATTTATTTATTTATTTTACCAAACAACAGTTAGTCATATATATTTTGCATTGTATGTTCACCACTCATAGTTAGATTTCTTTCTGTCATCAATCTTTTTTTAAAAAGATAAAAGTAATACAAAGTATTTTCTGTGACCACAATGGAATGGAATTAGAATCAATAACAAAAAAATACTGGGGAACTTGCAAATATGTGGAAATTAACATACTGCTAAATCACCAGTGGATCAAAGAAGAAATCAAAAGGGAAATTAGAAAATAGATTCAGATGAATGAAAATGGAGACATGACTTAATGGGATATAGGCTTAGAGCAGTGCTTAGAAACAGATTTATAGCTATTAATGCCTATAAAAAAAAAAGATCTCAAATCAGTAACCTAACCCGCCACCTTGAGAGACTAGACTAAAGAAGCAAACTAAACCTAAACTAAGCAGGAAAAAAAACATAATCAAGATTGAAGTAGAAATTAATAGAGAATAGGAAAATAATAGAGGAAATTACTGAAACCAAAACTGATTCTTTGAAAAGTTTAACAAAATTGATGAAATTTTGGATAGATTGACCAAGGAAAATAAAGAGAAGACTCAAATTACTAGAATTAGAAATGAAAAAGGGAATATTACTATAACCTTACAAAAATAAAAGGATTATAAAGGAATACTACAAATAATTGTATGCCAATAAATTAGTTAACTTACATGAAATGGACAAATTCATGGAAAGACACAACCAAAACTGACTCAAGAACAAACAGATGTGTAAATGGAACAAGTAAGGAGATTGACTTAGTAATCAAAAAACTATCCACAGATAGAAGCTGAAGCTCAAATGGCTTCACTGATGAATTCTACCAAACACTAATAACAGTTCTCCACAAGCTCTTATAAAAAACAGAAGAGGAAAAAACAGTTCCCAACTCATTCTGTGAGAGCAGTTTTACCTGGATACCAAAACCAGACAAAGACACCACAAAAAAAGAAAACTACAGATCAGTTTTCTTAGGAATATAGATGCTTTTAATCCTCAACAAAATAATTGGGAAACCATCTACGGCCATACTACCCTGAACAAGCCCAATCCCATCTGATCTCGGAAGCTAAGCAGGGTTGGGCCTGGTTAGTACTTGGATGGGAGACCACCTAGGAAGACCAGGGGCTGTAGGTGTAAAAAATAAAAAATAAGGGATTGTAAGCGGACAAGGTCTTTGCAGTCTGTGAGGTCAACCAAGGGTTGCCTTTCCTAAAAACAAATTTTTTAAAAATAATAATAATAATTGGCAAACCAAATCCTGCCACATGTAAAAGAGAATTACAAAACATCACCAGGTGGGATTTATCCCAGGAATGCAAGATTGGATTAACATCCAAAAATCTATTAATGTAACACATCATGTCAATAGTAAAAAGACAAAAACCCCATGATCATCTCAATAGAGGCAGCATCCAGAAATATCTAACATCCTTTCATGATTTAAAAAAAAAAAACAAAAAACTAAACTAGCAATGGAAGGGAACTTCCTCAACCCAATTGGGGGCACCTACAAATATCCACAGCTAATATACTTCATGGTGAAAGACTGGATGCTTTCTTTCTAAAATAAGGAACAAGACAAGGATGTCTGCTCTCACCCTTTCTATTTCTGTGCTAGGAAGTCTAGCCAGGACAGTTGAGCCAAAAAGAAAAAAGAAAAGAGAAAAAAAAAGGCATCCAGCTTAAAAGGGAATAAGTGAAACTATTTCTCTTTGCAAATGATATCTTATTTAGAGAAAACCCTAAGGAATTGCTAATAAACTATTAGAACTAATAAACAAGTTCAGTAAGGTTACAGATTACAAAATCTATATACAGAAGTCAATCGTATTTCTAAACACTTGTAATGAGCAATCCAAAAGTGAAATTAAAATAATTTAAGTTACAGTAGGATAAAAAAATTCAAATACTTAGGAATAAATTTAACCAAAAAAGTAAAAAATTTATAGTAGAAACTATGAAACTATTTTGAAAGAAATTAGATTTAAATAGATGGAAAAACTTCTCACGTTCATGCATCAGAAGACTTAATATTGTTAAGTTGGCAATATTACCCAAAGTGATACACAGATTCAGTGTGATCCTTATTAAAAATCCAGGTTGGCTTTGTAGAAATTGACAAGCTAATTCCAAAATTCATCTGGGATTGCTAAGGATCCATAATAGCCAAAACAATTTTGAAAAAGAACAAAGCCTGAGAGATTTTATAATTCCTGATTTCAAAAACTAGTACAAAGCAACAGTAATCAAGACAGTGTGGTACTGGCATAAGGATAGACATAAAGACCAATGAGATAGAATTGAGAGTCCAGCTAATTCCAACAAGGGTGCCAAGGCCATTCAATAAGGAAGTAATAGTATTTTCCACAAATTGCGCTCTAGGACAACTAAATAGCCACATGCAAAAGAATGAAGCGAAACCTTATCTCACACCATATATAGAAATGAACTCAAAATGGAAGACAAGTGTAAAAGCTAAACCTATTAAACTCTTAAAACAGGGATAAATCTTCATGATCTTGGATTTGGCAATGGATTCTTAGATACCCTACCAAAAACACAATCAACAAAAGGAAAAAGATAAATTATATTTCATCAAAACTAAGAAGTGGGAATGTTCCAAGAAGAATACCAGTGTGATAGTAGAAATCATTGGCACGCTTTAAGCAAAGGAGTAATGCAATCTGATTTATATTTTTAAAAGTTACACTGGCTAATGTGACAGAAATGGACTGTTGCTATGTTATATAAGGGAAAAGAGGTTAAGAGGGGTAGGGCTGATATTGGAAAGCACCTTTTCATCTGTTGTTCAAGGAAGTTATTTTTAAATGAATATAAAACGTATCTAGTAAAACCAATATGACATTAAGATATAAACTAACAAATGAAGGACTTCAAAATATACTACTGCAATTTAAATCATACCATTTAAACGCGTATTATTTAATGCAGAAATAATAGACAAATCAACAGGATATAAAGGAGGGTCCAGAGACACCTAGATTTATATAGATTAGTTCATGATAAGGGTAAAACTTGAACAGATGAAGAAGGGATATACTCGTTGGTAAATAGTTTGGGAACAGTTGGGCTGTCTCTAGAGGGAAAATAAAGCTGAATTTCATGTACCAAAATAAACTATCAGTCATTACTTCATTTGCTCATGTTAACTTGAGGTCCTTGCAATTTTGTGGTTCCAAAAGACAGGATTATAAAATTTCGTTTCAAAATGCAAATAGCTTTATTTAAGCACTATTAACATTTTCAGAGTATACACATTGTATACTTTGTTGTTTTTAACAAAATGGGCTTATGTTATAGCTGTTGTTTTATATTTTTTCTTCAATAGTATATAATAATCCTCTCCCAATTTCTTCATGTATAGAGCTCCATCATCTTTCAAGGCTGTGTTGTGTAGTCTGCCATTGCTCCAATATAATGTAATACGATCATTCTCTAGTATTGTATATTCTAATGCCATAAACATAGAACACTTAGATTTTCATAGAATGAGGTCAGAAAAGGTGCGGAACAAGATGCACACATTTGGATACAGATTGTTTGGGTTTCTTTCTCCCAGTTAAGTTTCATGTAATCTGAATTTCGGTTTGGCTTTTAATAATTCAGTTGATTACTTTAGACAAATTAAGGAAATTTGTAGGTTTTCTGAACTGATCTGAATAAGCTTTGTTTTGTTCCCATTTCTACAAAAACATTGGCCTAGTTTTAGCTTCAGATTATAGATTTGTTAGATTTAGCTGCTTGAGAGAAGACTAGATCCGGCCAGTTAATTTAAGAATAACATTAAGAAGATGAAATTTAAACTACTAAGTTGCTCTGGATGGGCTTTGTATAGCTTAGGGATATGCATCTTTATTTTCATCTATCCTCCTTCTTGTACTTATTTATTAGGAAAACTGAAGTAGTACTATGCATATATTAATAGAGTAACGCCAGAAACTGGTTAACATTTGCCATTGATTTTTATGTCATATTTATTATACTTTTCATATTCCCTTCTTCCTTTCAAAAAATAGGTCAATTTTTTTTTTTAATTCTTCCAACAAAGAAATTTTAAAGCATATAAGAACATCTTTTTCCCTGGGAAAGATGGCTTTGTGCTATTGAATGGAAATGTTGAATAAAGAGAATGATCTCCTTTGAGTAACCAAAATATATTCATCTACTTCTTGTGTGTCTTTGTTTTCTAGGCAGCGCAATCAGTGCTGATTTCCTTATTTGAACTCAATACCCCAGAGTTTACAATGTTATTAGGAGCTTTACCAAAAACTTTTCAGGATGGTGCTACCAAGCTTCTTCATAATCACCTTCGAAACACTGGCAATGGAACCCAGGTATTTTTCAGTTATTTTCTTAGCTCTTTTATAATGTAATGGTTGGTTTAATAATAACTGCATTCTTTTACATGAAGTAAAATTTTGGCCCTGGTATATAATTTTTACATCTATATTGGGCAGCATTTCCTAAGCAGAATTAAATACTGTCCCGGAAAACATAAAGTCATTAGGCCTATCATGTTTATATTATAATTTGGTGTACATTAGGGCAGTGGTGAATGGTGGCCAGAGTATGATGAACAAGAAAAGCAAAATGTGAGCAGAACTTAGATGAAGGCATCAGCTTTACAAGACATTAGAATTATGATACACTCTTTAGATGAACCAATTCGTATTTGAGGACAAGAAGGGATGACTTATTCCAGGGTTAACAATAAGTCAAGAGAGGGTAGTACTTCAAAAGGTGTGTTTACATTTAGTAATCATAGGCCTGTCGGTCCATTGGTGCTTGGATATACTGGATTTTGTTTTGAGGAAGTGAAGTTTGAGTAAATGAAATGTTACAATGTTATATATCTATATCTATATCTATATCTATCTATATATGTATATATATACAGTGTTATATATCTATATAACTACATGGTATAGAATTATTTATATAATATGCCTAAAGGATTAAGTTTTTAAAGGACAGAGAGAGAGACCTTTGATAATGGATAAAGGAAAAAATGCGCTCATGGCAGCCTTAAGGTAAAATCTGAGGGTCAAAAACAATCTGAGAACAATTTTTGGGGACCAAAGTCAGTTATTATTTTAAAAGGAGAAGGGATTGTTTCATTATATCTTAAGAGATAGGCAAATTCGTAATATGACCAGATTTTTATTTCTTTGGTGTCTTTGTGAAAATCATTGTAAAGCAGATTTAAGGATGAATGAAATTTGAGCATTTGTAATGGTTAGAGGAAGAAAGTTGGCTCAGAACAGGAAGTTAATTTAAAATTGTTAATTTAGGATCATGTTGAATCTTTGAGGAAAAAGATAATATCTGCAAGCAGGAAGTAGATGAAGAGAACAAAAAAAGACTAAAGGGTTAGATTTCTGAATGGAGAGAAAGTTGAACTTTTAGTTGAACTTCCCTATCATATGTTAATATTTATTTGACTCTCTCCAACAGAGTTCCATGGGGAGCCCTTTGACAAGACCAACACCACGTTCACCAGCCAACTGGTCCAGTCCTCTTACTTCTCCTACCAATACATCACAGAATACTTTATCTCCAAGGTAACAAGAGGGTAATTTTCCATCATGGTTTGTTATTGCAGATTCTCATTCTTAGAAAAACAGTAATATAATTCCAGTTGATTTCCACTTGACTTGAAAGATGATACACACAAAAACTAAACAGATTCAAAAAATTTTATGTTAAGTGAAAAGAAAACTTATTGATGCAGCTTTTATAAATTAGTGTTTGTTACTTTGAATAGCATAATTAAGTTTCTCAGATATGCTATACAAATCCAATAAATTGCAAATGTGTCTTTCATTTATACTACTTAGTACACATGATGAGGTCAAGTTATAATGATGGTTGTTTAGATCTAATGGGGAAAAAAAGCTTATAAACAAAAACATAAAAAATGAGGAAGTAAAAATAGAGAAGGGATAAATATAAAATGGCATTGAGTATACTTCTTAGGAAAAATTGTGACTCTGATATTGATCCTTAGTATAAAATATAAGATGTGTAATTTTCACACACTTGGGCAATTCAAGCATGAGCTGTATTTCAATGAAGTTCTTGACTCATTAATAAACTAATAGTTTTTCTTCTTCCTCATCCTTTTAAAAGATAGTAGTCCATATTTGTAGTTATTAGCTAGATTTTTGTTTTTAGCCATATATATCATAGCATGCCTCATCATATTCATTACAATCATAGGATACTTCATCAGCATCTAAGGAAGAAAAATATATTGCAAATTTATCATCTAGGCTATTTCTTCCATGTTATACATATATAACAATCTTGATAGCTAAATTCCAGGCTCAGTTGAATTTTAGAATTTGATTATAGAATTCATGTCCAGTGTTATTTATGTTTTTAAAATGTAAAAAACATTCTTAGGTTTCAGGGGTCATAGTTTGCTGACCCCTGGTTAATATGAACATTTTTAAAGGTAAAAAGACAAATAAGTTGTTATATTGTTTGAGTCATTGTAAGTGCCCTTGATAGATGGATAAAGAAACGTGTACTTTAACCATTTTTAGCCGTCTGGTTTTGTTTTGCTTTGGGGAACATACATTTTCTAATCCTGTCTTTATGAATATCCTACATAATCTTCTGAAATGTGTTCGTATTTTAAAGCTGCATATAAATAAAAATTAGTTTTCTTTTTTATAGTGCATTTGATTATGACACAGAAAATATGAACTCTGAAGATATTTATAGCTCTCTTAGAGGTGTCACTGAAGCAATTCAGAATTTCAGCTTCCGTAGTCAAGAAGATATGAATGAGCCATTGAAAAGGGATTCTAAAAAAGATGATGGTGATTCAGTGAGTAGTTGAATATTCTTATGTTGCAGACTTTTTCATTAAGAGTTTTTTAGTTTGTTTGTTTTTTTAAACTTTGCTTTCTGTCACTTTGAAATATAATTTTCCTAGGGGTCAGTCACACTCTACAAATATTTACCGAGTATCTATTATGCACCAGGCACTGCTCTGGGTCTTAGATTTACAAGGCAAAGTCATCATTCTCAAGTTCTTCATAGATTTTCAGATAGAGCTGAGTACTACAGAGTTTTAGGTTAGAATATAAAGTGAATATTTTAGATTAAGTGGTCAGGGGAAGCTTCTATCAGAAGGTGACATTTATATTGAGATCTAATAATGGAGAGGAGAAGTCCTTAAAAGAAATAGCAAGTGCAAAGACATTTAGATGGGTACTAGGTTTGTACAGTTGAGAGCCAGTATAGTTGGAGCATATGCTGAAAGCCAGTATAGTTGGAGCATTATGAAAGCATTGGGGAGTGGAACATGGGCCAATCACATGGGCTTTGTAAGATGAAATAATGCATTTAGTTTTTTTACCTAAGTGTAGTGTTTTGCATCATCCGTTTGTATGACTCCAATTAAGAATATTATGACCTTTCTTTCTGACATTTGTGAATATTGTTCAGTTTATACAAAGAGCAGTTTTTTTGTTTTTTGTTTTTTTTTTTTACTGTTTCTTAGACTTTGACAGCTTAGGCTTTTCTCAAAACAAGCCGTCCCACTATTTTCTAAGGAATCTGTAGTTTCTCATTGTTTGCAAAATTGTAGAACATCGCAGTGCCTCAGCACATCCCTAAAGGGCTCCCTCCTCTGCCTTCCTGGCTTCTTTCCTGCTGTTATTTTTCTCGCCATGCCTAGCTGGCAGATGGACCTAGTAAACTGGATGCTAAAAATTAGCTTACCACTCACATTTAAGATTCTCAGTCCCAAACACTGCAAGTGGTAGTAGTAACAGGTTAGTAAGAATCACTCCTTAATTAAGACATGTCTTCTCCCCCGCTCCCAGAGATTGCAGTGTGGGGAGCTCAAGTAGTAGATTCTGGCAGAAGTGAGTTTGAATCCTGGTTCATGGCAATTATTAGCTAGTCACATTATCACTTCTAAACCTCAGTGTCTTCATTAAGAAAATAAGATATTACTGCATACTTTAGAAGTTATTGTGAGTTTAGTAAATCACATGACTCCATCCAGCCCAGACCTGAACTCTCCTGAACTCCATATTCATACATCAGGCTTCCTATTTGAACTCCTGATCTTTTCCTCTGAAACTGCTCTTTCCTATCTAGCAAAACCCTCGGACAAAAGAGTTGTTCTTGCTTCCTCTTTCTCATGTTCCATACTCAATCTGCCAGGTTATCTGTTGTCTCTATCTTCAGAATATAGCCAAATTAAACCACTTCTCACTGCTGCCTTTCCGAGTCTGGCCATCATCATCATCATCAATTCCCTCACCTGTATTATTAAAACAGGCACCTAACTGGCCTCCTCGATTTTGCCTTTGGCCTCTTGTTGTCTATTCTCATTCCTCTACTCAAAATTCAGTAGGAGGTCCTTGTCTCAAAGTAAAAGCCAAAATCTCCACAATAGATTTTTTCCCCTTGGTATTTCTCTGGCTTCCTCTACTGTTTTCTTACCTGTTTACTGTACTCCAACCACACTGGCCTCTTTGCTGTTCCTTGAACTTACTGGGCACGCTCTTGCCTCATGGCCTTTGTCTTGGATATTTCCTCTGCCTTAAAAATTCTTCTTCCAGATAGCCCCATGGTTAATTTCCTCACTTTCTTCAAATCTTTGTTCAAATGGCTTCTCAGTGAATCCTACCCTGACCACCCTATTTAATCTGCAGCCTCGTCACTCAGGATGCCTTTAATATTGCACTGCCTCCCATGCATTAATCATCTTGTTCTATACCATATACTTTACTCGTTCATTATGATTTTTTAGTGTCTCTGTCTCTCCACCAGAGTGTAAACTCCATTAGGGTAGACATCATTGTCTCTTTTGTTCACTGATAATATCCCCAGTGCCAAGAATGATGTCTGGCATGTAATAGGTACACAGTAAATACTTGAAGAATATTTGTAAAGCACTTAGCCAATGGCTTGGCTCATAATTACTCGTAGCGACAGTGATGCTAATGATTTTGATACTCGTATTAGTATTAGTGTTAGTATGGCTATTTTGATAAGTATGTTAATGTGCACAAACTCCATCAGACATCTTTTCAAAAGTCATAGAGTCCTTTTAGGCATTTTTTAAGCAGGTTTTTTTATTTGGTTTTCTTATACTTTGTTGACACACTGTCATTGTATAATTTATTACCTTAATAATGGAATTTGGCAGCTTTTTATTTCTGTATTGCTAATGCAAGTCCTTTGATATCTTTAACTGGCATAGAGAAGCTGTTGCTAATCACACTATATATATTGTTTGGTCAAGCCATTGGTAAGATCACTGTAACAATCTTCAGAGACAGCATTCTTTTATGGTTCTTATTTACCCACAGTGGCCCTGGTTTCTTTACCTAAGCTTTGGCATTTTTAATGTAAGTTTTAACTGATCATGTTGATTTTCATTACACAATTTTTTCCAGCTGGTCATTGTTAACCTTTTTTTAAAATAGGCTTTCAAGCAGTAGGGAAATTTTTTTTTTTTTAATTTTGAATTGATACTTGATAATGAGTTAATTTCCTATTCCTTCCCCTTCCCATTAATAGATGTGTGGTGGTCCTGGAATGTCTGACCCAAGAGCAGGAGGTGATGCTACCGACTCAAGCCAAACAGTCCTTGATAATAAAGCTTCATTGCTCCATTCCGTGCCTGCCCACTCATCTCCACGCTCTCGAGATTATAATCCGTATAACTATTCCGACAGCATCAGTCCCTTCAACAAGTCTGCCCTCAAGGAGGCCATGTTTGATGATGATGCCGACCAATTTCCTGATGGTATGTTCTCTGTCATACTGCTACTACCTGTGTTTTAGGACAAGTAATCAATGAAGCAAAATAAATATATTATTATGGAATAATAATGTTTTCTTCCATCTTCTAGGAGTTTATTTCTGATAGTTTGATAGATGTCTTCCCAAGAATGAGAAACAGAGTAATCATCCTAAGATCACCCTCAAAATGAAGAAAACCCTAATGATCTCCCACTGAAGTTAATGATAGCTTATAAATGTATTCCTAGACATCAGGCAATCATTAATTTTCATATCAGAATGACAAAATCCTTTGAAGAAATACCCATTCTTTACAATAGCCTTTTAAGCATGAAGTCATACACAAACTTTTTAATAAGATATTTTCAAGGACCAAATATGGGAAAGCTACGATCTAGAATTTGGAGTCAGCTTAGGTCTAAACTTTAACACATACAATGAACTTAAGACTAAGCTCTAACATTACTAAGCTGCATAACCTGGTAAATTGGTTGACCTGTCTGAGTCTCACTTGTCACCTCTAAAAGAAGATGCAAGATGTTGTACTGCTTGCCCTTCTGATCACAGTATACAATATGGTTCAAAAAGATATATAAAAACTGATTGGAAAGGAAAAATACTACAAATGTTTTAGTTATTTTTAATAATAAGGGATAACATCATTTCCTCTACAAATGACATAATCTATGAATTTTTTTTAATCAAAGACTCAAATAATAGATGATAATACATAACTATATGCAGATAAACTTGAAAGTCTCCCCCTCAACACTGTCTTATGATTCTATACTTAGGTATTTCTGGTTTTCCTTTATTTCCCCAATGTTGCCGTCAGTGAACATATTTCTGCACAAATTTTTATGCATATATACATGTAATTAACGCTAAAAGATTTCTAGAGGTAGAATAGCTCATCTAAAGGGTATGTAAGTTAAGTTTTGAGAGTAACTAACCAATTACCAGCATAAAACCTTTGGCCGGTTTTAAGTACTGCTGATTTCCTCACCAACATAGAATGTTTACATATTTTTAATTTTTGTGACTCAGACAGATATAAAATAGGCCATCCTAACAAAACATTTCCTTAATTATTAGGAAAGTTGAGAGATTAGGTATCAGAAATTTTTTTTAATTTTCATAATTTTGATAAATGGAAAATTTTCTTTATTTGTATTTCTTTGATTACTAACGAGGTTGACAAATCATGTTTTTACCAACATGTCAAGAGACTTACTATATCACAAATATCACAAAGGCAGAATTATCACACTTACCAGACTGTCTAAATTACACCAGAGTCTTTAAAATTGCCAAATTGTGCACTTTGGTGTGTTTTAATCTGTCACAAATAGTTAACACTTTTGCAGAAGTTAAGTTACAATAGCATAACAGAACAGAAATGAATAAATTGTACCTACCTTGAAAGTGCCCTTTGAACCCTGTGTAGTAGCAACAGCCTAGTAATTGAGACTTAGCATTAGCAATTTTAAATGTTTTTAAATTATTTATGCACAGAAGCCATAAACTGGCAGACCGAATTGGGACTACTGACATTTCTTGCCTTAGCTGGTGTGTGTGTGTGTGTGTGTGTGTGTGTGTGTGTAATTTTAAAATAATCAAAAGCTAATAATAGTTGGGGGTATAGTACAAAGAACTTTTTTTCTTGAACCATGTGAAAGTAACTTGCCGAACTGATAACTCCATCACCATCACCCCAAGTACTTTAGAATGTACTTTCTATAAACAAAGACAATGTCCTACATCAGGGGTCCTCAACCCCCAGGCTGTGGACCGGTACTGGTCCATGGCCTTTTAGGAACCGGGCTACACAGCAGAAGGTGAGCAGCAGGTCAGCTAGCAAAGCTTCACCTATATTTTTAGCCGCTCTCCATCGCTAGCATCACCACCTCAGCTCCACCTCAGATCACCAGACATTAGATTCTCATAGGAGCACCGGTCCCTGGTGCCAAATAGGTTGAGGACTGCTGCCAAATATAATCATAACAATCAGGAAATTATCATCAATACATTAATAGGATTTAAACCCCATTAGAATTTTGTCAATTGTCCCGATAGTATCTCAGAGTTAGAGAATTCAGTTTAGAATCTCATATTGCATTTAATTATTGTCTCTGTAGTCTCCTTCAGTGTTGAGTCTTTCCTAGGCTCTCAAGACCACAGCACTTTTGAAGGTTAGAGACCAGTTATTTTGTAGCATTTCCCTCAATTTTGGTTTGTCTGATGTTCTCTCATGATTGGATTCAGGATATGTACTCTTGCATTAGTATCACAGAAGTAATACATGATTCCACTTTGCCCCATGACTGGTGATTTAACTTTGATTGCTTAATTATAATGGTATTACCGGGCTCCTCCACTGGGAAGTTATTCTTTTTGTAATAAATAAGTGTTTTGTGGAGAGGTAGTTTAAAACTGTAAATATCTTGTTCCTCATTAAACTTAAAATTTATTTATAAAAATTTTGTTTACATATTTATAACTGTATGGATTCATGGTTTCCTATTCAGTGGGTTATAGTTTTTAACATTATTTAGTTTAATGCTCACATTGCCCTTGATTTGACCAGCTGGATCACACATTTAATCTAGCTTTTGTATCCTTTCGATATGTCCTCATTCTTACACATGGCACAACAAAATGTTGTACTGTCCGTGCTTTAATCCTGGAATCAACCACTTATCCAAGGATCCATCCTTGGTTTCTTTCAATAGAAAATGGTCTTTAAAGGCTGCAGTCTGGTCATTAGGTATACTCACTACTAGAGGGATGTTACTACTCCTCTGACCTCATAGTGGCCAGAGCTAGGGAGTGTGTGTATTTACATCTATTTATTTCCTTCTCTCTCCAAAGCTATGTATTTACACCAATAATTCCAATTCCAGTCTAGCACCATGAGATTAATTCTAGTTTCTATCTAATTGATAACCCCTTTTTTCTGACAGAAACCTGGCCTCATTATCTTTAATATATTCATTTATCTGATCAATCCTCCTGTCTGCAACCAGTTTTCCATCTCCACCACCACCTCCTCACTTGCACAGATGTAGTCCTCATCCTACTGGGTTTTGCCATTCCACATGAACACCCTCAACCTTCTTGGACTCTAGCATCCAATCCCATGGATGCCCTTCTCATTTTGCTTGGACTCTGATAGGTCACACCTGGTCACCACTCCAAATGCACACTCTTCTTACCCTGGCTGAGTTTTGAAACCCCATACTTTGCCCCCTCTCACATGTGGAAATCCTTACTTTGCTCCATGATCTGTGTTCCCAGGCTTGATCATTCGTAATTATGATGAATGAAAAAATATTTTCATTTTGTGAGGTTGAAGAATCATGTTTTTACTAACTTCTCATGTTAAGAGACTTAATATAGTACAAATACCACAGAGCCAAAATTATGACAGCTTAGCAAGATCACTCCCTTACTTTCTAATTCTCTTCTCCTTTACTAAGGATCACATATTTTCTATTTGTTAAAGACATGTTTGGAAATTATGTAACTGAAACCTAAACTGGGTAGAATATTTTTGAACGTGAGAACATTTTTTCTTCATAGCATTATATTTGATTGACTTCTGAAACATAGGCAGCCTTTTTTCTAGAGTAAACACTTCTTGAAGATGGATAATCCCTCAGTTAAACCAAAGTAGTAGTTGTTCCAAGCTTCATATTGTAATTGTTTTCAATTATTGTCTATTTTTATTTTTAATTTTGAGGTAGGGAAACCTTGTTTGACAGTATCCTTTTTAAAAAAAAATTTATTAATCTCCATTGTTCTTTTCCCCCAAATATGCAAAATTTCTCTTCCTTTTTTTGTTTTTAAAACCTAAAACTTTCAGGAGGAGATATTTTGTTCAAGTCTGAATTTCTGTAAAGGAAATTGTTTTAAAATTCTGAGACTAAGTATGTCTCTCACTCATGACTCTACACATTATAGACAGATATACACATTTCTGATAAATTTATCAAAATTAACAAGTCAAAAAAAAAAACACTAGTGTCCACATCTAATTATGATTTTTGTAATGTTTACAAAGGACTATAATATTCTAGAATACTACCTCTAATAAAGATGATACTGTATTCAAGGGAGACTCATATCAGTTTACAAAGTCGAAGGAAAATTCCATATTTTTTGAGCACTGCAACAAAAATATATCAGACTCGTAATTGTGCCAATATTTGTCATGAGGACACAAAGAAAATATGTATAGTTTATTGTATTCCAGGCCCAGGTCCTCACCATGACACTAGGAGGGGGCACTATTTTCCCATTTTACTGATATGAAAACAGCCTCCACAATAATTAAGAATGTGCTCCTGTCACACAAAAGGTAAGAGGCAGAGGTTTTGGTAAGACTCCAGAGCCTGTGTTTTTTTCATATGACCACAATGCCTCTCTTGTGTCAGGAGAGGAAATGTAGTTGATTACAATGTACCTTAATTCATTTGGTACCTTAGGTTTATCTCATTTGTATAATATAAATCATTCAGTTTTGTAACAAGTAATTTATGTGCTTTCTTTGGCGGAAGTTATTTTCCTATCTGTCATCTGTCTGTACCATTATATGTCATTTCCGATGATCTCCTAGCATAATTACAAGGCCTATATTCATGGAGAAAAGATCTAAGATCCTTGGAAAATCATTTTCTTGTGAATTCCATTTATTCAGCTGAAATAAAATAGCTCTTATCAGGATGATCCTCAGACATCTGTGGAAGTCTGATAACATAACTTTCCAGGAGTAGTTTTTACAAGGTTTATAGAGATATTTATCCTGCCGTAGTACTTAGTAAACCAGCAATATTGTTCTAATGTTGGTCTATACAAATGAAATTATTACAAGACAGTTTTTTCCTCCAAGTTAAGATCTTATCTGTGAACTCAAATTTCTCTTTTTTTCATAGTTTTGCTTTGCATTTTGCAGAAGTTCTCCTTGATCTTCCAAAACCTTAATTTGGTTCTCCTTGATGATCATTCTTTACAGATTACCTCAAGATTTTAAATTCAGTGATCGCTTTTTGTGCTCTGCATATGAGTGTTTGGGGACCAGAGGTTCTTAGTGCTCTAATTGTAGTTCCATGAAAGTCGTCATAACAGACTTCTTTTTAATAGTCAGTGAATGTTGTCATTACATTTTGGTTCAATTTTACTTCCTTATTATCTGTTAGTTTGCTCTAGTAGAAGTCAACTGTTCTAATAGTTGAAATTGATTTCCTTTCCTCAGGTTTCTGAATCCCCTTAAATGAAATTTAATTTTCCTTTCCTTACTTGTAGTTTTGTGTTTCCTGAGACCTATATTGTCATACCATTGGTATCTCTAGGTCAGAGGCTAACCAGCTGGCTGGATGAGGTACACTAGCTTGTTTTTATGGACCAATAGTGAACCATCTGGTAAACTGCAACCTCAAAGCATTTTAGGGAAGAATGCTCTTTCCTCTTGAGCTTTTCTTAAAATAAGCAACAGCCCTCTCCCAAATTCGAGATTCACAAGCCGCCTTTGGTCTGTTAGGATCAGCATAAATAGCAGCCTTTTCCCACACAGGGCCAACGTGCTCATACCAAGTAGTTTCACAGAGAATACAGCTCCATGGTGTCGGCTGTCCTTCCTAGAGACTCAGGAGAGGGAATGGCCCCAGATGTGCCTTCCAGGCTCAGGCACCACATTCTGTGGTTATTTTATTTCAGAGAAGGACTTAGGACAGAAAAGAGTCGATGGCACAAGCTCAGGCCATTGCCTGCCCAAGTTCCTCAGGGCCTGAACTTATGTATTTTATCATCAAAAGAATTTCAGAAGAACTCTTGATATTTTATAATGTTCTAATGTAAACTTTTAGATTTAACTCTTTCTACAAAAATTATTCAAAACACTATCTGATGACTTCTTGAAAAATAATAGTAAGTGTCCTTTAACATTCATAAAATTGAGTTCATAATTATACTTTAAGAAAGAAAGCAAAAACAAATGAAAGCTCCCTAATTGGTCTAATGCTTGACTCTGAAAGTTAAAGGGAAATATATTAAGTATCTGCCTTTTCTATCAAACTATATTTCAGGTTAATCAAAATGGCTATAGTTGATAAAGTTAGTCTCTACAGAAGAATTCCAGCCCATTTTTAACTCCTAATGAAGTAATTGATTCAGCAACTATCTGTGGGTGAAACCTTAGTTAAAAGATTGATGGAGAGCTTTACAGTGGTGGGATCAAGTTGTCACCACTCAAATCCCTTAATCATTATTGGTATCACTAAAAATGGAGTATTCAAATATGACGAGCCTCCTGGCATGACTCCATATAAATGAATACTGAAGTATGTAAGGATGAAATAGTATATTTGGGATTTGCTAGAAATGTTCAGAAAATAAAGTGAGGAATGCACAAAGACGAAGTAAGAATGGTAAAATCTTGATAATTGTTAAATCTGGGTATTAAAAGGCGGTTCACTATACTATTCTCTTGTGAATTTTTATTACAAAAAAGTTTTAAACTAGCATTGGTGTTTGGGGGATAACCAATAGAAAATTACATTTTTTTCAACCAGCATTGTCTGTATTTCATCTTATAAAGTTGTCATCCTCATACCTGTGAGAGTTGACCAATAAAGTTACAGAATTAATATCATGTCCTTTTGACAGATCTTTCCCTAGACCATTCTGACCTGGTTGCTGAGTTGTTGAAGGAGCTGTCTAACCATAATGAACGTGTAGAAGAAAGAAAAATTGCCCTCTATGAACTTATGAAACTGACACAGGAAGAATCTTTCAGTGTTTGGGATGAGCACTTCAAAACAATATTACTTTTACTGCTTGAAACCCTTGGAGATAAAGAGGTAAGCGGTAGAATATGTAAATAATGGCCAGTTTTTCCTGTCTTATATTGCCTCTTTGCCAGTTAATCAAGCACTACACAGATTTGGAAATTGGGAAAATGAGTCTCTTCTGCTGTTTTCTGTGTGAAATTTTCACTATAAAGTACTTCCTCTAAACCAAGTAGCTTTTAGCAATTTTGAACAGTCGACAATGGGAAGAATGAGAAGTTGCTGACAGAACTTTTATAGGAGAGTACAGGTTGCTTGTTTTGTATATTTGGATTCGTTCAGAAGTAAAATTTTCTTTTTAATAGACTGTAGTTCTCAATTTCTTACAGATTTAAGATGTGTGATGTTTCCAGCTAAAGATGTAAAAACTTAGTTATGTAATATACGACATACTTTATGCAGTTGTCAATGATTCTCCTGACTCCTACCCCAATGTTAAGATGCTTAATTTATAGACATGGAAAATGTAAAATATTGTCTACCGAAAATATTAAAAACATTAAAATGTTTCTTCTTAGCCTACAATCAGGGCTTTGGCATTAAAGGTTTTAAGAGAAATCTTAAGACATCAACCAGCAAGATTTAAAAACTATGCAGAACTGACTGTCATGAAAACATTGGAAGCACATAAAGATCCTCATAAGGAGGTAAGTTACCTGACATCACATTATTATGTTATTCTCAGTACTTCTGATATTACAGTAATCCCTCCTTATCCCCTGGAGAGGTGTTCCAAGACCCCCAGTGGATACTTGAAACTGTGGATAGTACCGAACTCTATATGTATTATTTTTTCTATACATACATTCCTATGATAAAGTTTAATTTATAAATTAGGCACAATAAGAGATTAACGACGATAGCCAATAATAAAATAGAGCAATTATAACAATATACTGTAATAAAAGTTATGTGGATGCAGTCGTTCTCTCTTTCCCAAAATGTTTCGTACTATACTCACCTTTTCACTTTACGGCTTCTCCTCGGCATATCCGAATTACCAGCATCACTACTCTTGCAAAAAAAAAGATAAATCAGTCTTCATCAGAATTAAAAACTTTTGTGCTTCAGAGAACACTATCAAAAAGATGAAAAAACACCCAACAGAGTAGAAAATTTTTACAAATCGTGTCTGATAAGGGACTAACATCATAAAACATAAAAAACTTTTATAACTCAACAACAAAAAGACAACCCAATTGAAAAATGGACAAAAGATCTGAGTATACATTCCTGTAAAGAAGATATACAAATGGCCATGTAAGTGCATGAAAAGAGATGCTCAATATCATTAGTCATTAGGAAAATGCAACTAAAACCACAGTAAGATACCAGTTCACTAGGGAAAAAGAAGAGTTGCTGAGGATCAAATATATGAGATTTGACTTTGGGTGGTGAACACACAATGCAGTATACATGTGACATATTACTGAATTGTATATTTGAAACCTATATAATTTTATTAGCCACTGTCACCCCAGTATATTTAAGTTTTTCGAAAATCCAGAAAAAAAAAGTTTTGGTGAGGATATGAAGAAATTGAAACCTTCTGGGTATTTCACTTTTCAAAAGATAGGAGTGTGAACCTTATAGGAGAGTGAGTCATAACTTTTAAATCTACGTAGATTTTTAATCAGTTTTCTTTTTTTTTTTTTCCAGCTGCTGTTTAGTAGTGGTACATCTGTAGCATCTCACGGAAGGTCTAAAAAACTATCTAATATTTGCGAGTTAGTTACCCACCTTCTAACCTCAATAAACCTTGTAGCATCCCTATTTTTACAGAAGATAAAGTTGACATTCTTAAGGTGCTGTGGGGGAAATTAGCCCTGGGTCTGACCTCCAATGTATTTTCCACTGTACCTTTCTAAGTACCTCTCACAGATTGAGATCATAAGGGAGACACTACCAAAGTAGCATCAAAGGCAATAATTTTTACATGTTTTCAAGACCATCTTTAGAGATTACAGATTCTAATAAGAAGATAGACAGCCATTTCTTCTCTTCATTGCAAAGCTAGTGTTTTACCTTCCTCAAGCCCAATGCAGAAGGAAAGAAAATCATTAATGAACAGAAGGGAGAATAGCATATTAATTTGATAACATATTAATGAAATGTTTTATTTTGCAATAATGTGATAAAAAGGGCACAAACACTCTTGGAACTATGGACACTCATAATGAGCAAGGTTTCAGTGTAGCCGATGCAGAGGACTCCACATTATAGTCTAGATAAATAGAGCCTCCACTTCTCAGCGCAACTAGACTACAATATGATTTAAAAGTTGCTTTAGCTAACATTAAAAGAACCCCAAAAAAGAACAGTGTAATGAAGCCCCATGAATGCATCTTTTATCTTCAGCAGTTACTGACATTTTGCCAACCCTGTTTTATCTGTACCCTTATGTTTGTTTACTATGGTATTTTCAAAGCAGATTCTAGATATTATGTCCTATAACCTATTTCATGAAGTTTGTACTTTCAAGACACAGCGTAACATTTTGAAAAATTACTTTCCAGCTTAATATCCTCTTTGTTTTAGGTGGTAAGATCAGCTGAGGAAGCTGCATCAGTGTTGGCCACTTCAATCAGTCCAGAACAGTGCATCAAAGTGCTTTGTCCTATCATCCAAACTGCAGATTACCCAATTAATCTTGCTGCAATCAAAATGCAAACAAAAGTGATAGAGAGAGTGTCCAAGGAAACTCTTAACCTGCTTTTGCCAGAGATTATGCCAGGCCTAATACAGGTAAGCAACAAAGCTTGAAAGAATTAACTGCAGTAGATTTGGGATTCAGTTATTTTAGTCAACACTGATGGCGTAACCAAGCCTGCCTGCTGTCTTGGATGTTCAGAGCAAAAACTTTACAGAACTAACTCTCTGTGTGTGGTAAAATGTACATAATATAAAATTTACCATTTAGCCATTTTTAAGTGTGCAATTTGGTGGCTTTAAATAACATTCATAATGTTATACAACCATCACCACTATCCATTTCCAGAGCTTTTTAATCATTCCAAACAGAAACTGTACCCATTAATTAATAATTCCCCATTCCCTGTCCTGCCAGTTCCTGGTAATCCCTTTCTACTCTCTGTCTCTGTCCTACTTTCTAGATTTTTCATATAAATAGAATCATATAGCATTTGTCCTTTTGTGGCTGGCTTATTTCACTTAGCATAATTTTTTAGGGTTCATGCATGTTGTAACATGTATTAGGATTTCATTCCTTTTTGTGGCTAAATAATATTCCATTTATGTTTATACCACAATTTCTTTAGTCTCTGTTGATGGATATATGGGTTGTTTCCCTTTTTTAACTAACATAAATATTACAACAAAATTACTTATATATATATATCTAGAAGTAGGAGTCCTAGGTATTGCCAGATTTCTCTACAAATGTTCTACTAATTTACAGTCATCAATATGTGGTTTTTCCTATGCATACAAACCCATCCACATAAACATTTTAACAAAAATGGGATCATGCTTTGTAACATGTTTTGCTTAACTTAATCATAGATTGTCAACTTTTTCCACTCAATAAATATTCTATAATGTAACTTTAATGGCTGACTGATGTTACATAGTGTATATATTAAGACCCCTAGTGTATATATTAAAAGAATTAGTCATTTCTTTGTGCATGTATAGTATTACCTTTGTGAGTAGGCCCTAACATCACCCACTCAATTATGAGGTCCTTGAAGATAAGATCCAAATATCTTTCTTTCTTGTCTATGCTTTAGTACTAAGAACAGAATATATATAAATTTATATGTCATACATATAATGGGTCCTGAATAAATGTTTGCTGGATAAATAGTTTTGAGTAATGATAGGGATGGAACAGGGATTAAGTTTAATTCAGCCTGGATTATAGGCGAACCTTGACTGCCAGGCCAAGGAGTAGAGGTTTTATTTCATAGTAAAGAACTTTTGAGTTCCCTAAAGCTGTGTGCTGCAGCGGGGTTTAGCTGGAGACATTTTGCAGGGAGAGAGCTTTCCAGGCTAAATAAGAACCTGATAAGGAAGGCTGACAGTAGAGTGGAGGTGCCAAAGGGGAGATGGAAAGAGAAAGACATGTCTCTGCCTGAAAAGATTGAAAAGGTAATCGGTCAGTTAAGCTTTCTCTCCTCAGTACCCTTGAGACCTCATCTTCGAGTTGCACCTTCTGTCTCTGTTGGAATGGTACTTTTCTCAGATCCCCCAAGAGTGCTAACAAGACTTTTCTCCCTAGGGTTATGATAATTCAGAAAGCAGTGTTCGGAAAGCTTGTGTCTTCTGCCTGGTGGCTGTTCATGCGGTAATTGGTGATGAACTAAAACCACATCTCAGTCAGCTCACTGGCAGTAAAGTAAGTAGCTCTGCTTTGTTCTAAGGATGGTGGTCGTGGTACATTCTTCAAAATTTGGTTCTTTGTGTGTATTAAAGGGTAAATTTGTATTCAGCTTTTAATAAGTCAGGCTTTGAGCATCCAGTTTATTCCTCCTACTGTTTGCATTTTAGCTATTTCTATTTTCACATTTGTCACTCAGGTGAAGTCAGAAGTTTGGTAGATTGCTGTAAAAGAAATGCCTATAGTTTCTAGTTATTTGTAATAGCCAATGTACCTCTTTGCCACTCCCACAACCAAATTCTTATCCCCAAGGACAGTTTAATTAAAAATAAATAGGGTTATATATCCATGGATAACTTTATATCTCCCTAAATATGGAACACTTGAATATATTTAAAATTTTCCTGTATGAACTATGATAAATATTTATTTTTCTTGTTATGATCCAGATAAATATACAACTTTGATTTGGTATATTAAAATAAATGTTCCAATTATTAAGACTTAAATAATAAAATAAGTCTTGCTTTCCTCATTTCTTTGATACTGTCAAAATTTTGAAATCAGTTCTAAGGAGTAAAGATAACTATGATTGTTAAATTATGGCTTATGAACCAGTTAACAGGAGACACACCTTCATTTAAAGAGTTTCCCAAAATCCTTACAATTGTCATTACTCTGATCATATTTATTTTTAAAGTAGCAACAAGGCAGAAAAAAATACATATAAAGGAGAATAAGCTCAGGTATACACCTTATATTAAATACCTATATTGGTTATAGATTAAAGCATGGTTCTTAACCCTTTCTGGGTTGTAGTTCACTTCGAGATTTAGGTAAAATCTCATTTGAAGAAAAATAAGTACATAAAGGAAATTTTACACATAATATCAGAGGATTCAGTGAGCCTCTGAATCCCATGGACACTGCTAAAAACCCTTGGATCAAAGAGTTAATGTTTTAAAAAGCAAACTTTCAACAACATAGTGGTTTTCAAAGAGAAAAGTATCCTAACTTTTGTGATAAGCTTAAGCTAGGCCTGATAAATCAGAGTTGTCTGTAGAAGAATTAGAATTTAGCACTTTATCGGAATACTAGGCAACTGGTAATAATGTTGCATAAGACAATAGCTAGGTGGAGAAAAAAATATTTGGAAATGACATTAGATGAAAAAAGTAGAATGCAGAATTGTATATGCACTGACTATAAACTTTATAAAAATATCTCATACAGTAAAAACCACAAAATGATAACAGAAATCAAAAACATTTTTTTTAGGAGGGCAGTGGCATAGTGGTCTTAAGATCTTGGGTCCTGGAACCCAAGTGCCTAATTTCCTATTCTGGCCCACTTCTTACCTACCCCTGTGACCTTAGGCAGTGACTTACACATTCTGTATCTCAATGTCCTTATCTATAAAATGTCGTGAAGATAGAAAGAGATTACTGTAAAGCAGTTAGTATATTGTAAAGCCCATAGTGCTCAAATGTTTGTCATTGTCTGAATGGTGACATATTTTTCTAAATTTACTTGAAGTTTTATATGTTATCACTACAGCATTTTTTGAAAAGACATTCTAAAATACCCAGTCATGAACACACTGAAACTTAAAAAAAAATTTTGTAATTCTTAATTATCAACAATAACTTGGGCATTATAACTCCTAAGACTAAAACCTATCTTTCAGAGCATATATATATATATAATTTTTAATGAACATCATACTGTAATTTAGAGCAGCTTGTTCCAATGACTTGTTTGGCTTGAATCTGCAGATGAAGCTACTGAATCTTTACATCAGACGTGCACAAACAGGTTCTGGAGGAGCTGATCCCACTACTGATGTTTCTGGACAAAGTTAGTGAAGCTGATCGAAGTGAACCAGGTCTCTAAAAGAAAAGACAGACAGACCACCCTCATCAATGAAAGGAAATTTTCAGATACATCTTTTGGAACTTACCATTGTTTCCCAGTTTTAGTTTTTTGTTTTGTTTTGTATTTTCTGTAACAGAGGGCTAACCTCAGTCTGCATGTAACTTTGATGATAGTTATTCCAAATTCAGGAAGAAGCAGTATTAACAACAGTTGATCAATATAAAGTAATTTTTAATCTAACTCATCATTTCACATGTTTGTACTTCTTTGTCTTCCCGTTAACCTTTGCCAGTGTTACGATTGTATAAATTTTTTTTTAATGCTGGTTAAACAGGAATGCTTAAAGCTTTAAAAGTTTAACAGTCTAAAACATTTTTGCCTTTATTCAAAAGCAGAGTAATATTTTTATTGCTACTTTGAGTTTTGTTCTCTATCATGTCCTATGCTAGAAATAATTGAAATGACGTGAAACAAAGCAGGACTAATTTGAACTACAGCTGGACTCTGTTGGTGTGATGGTGATATATGTCATTGGTTGCAACTTCTTTGATGTGATCTATAGTTTAAAACCTCAAAGGAAAATGTTACAGAATCAGCCAGTTTTGTAAAACTGATATTGTTTATTGGTTACTGATCTTGTCATCTTTATTTAAACCCACGTCCCCTCTATGATCCCTTAAGAAAAGCTGCACCAAATCATCTGCCTGTTTTTTCTTGATACTTATTAAAATAGAAGGTTTCGTTGCAGGGTTTTTTGGTTTGTTTATCTTTGTTGTGAATGATGCTTTTTTGTATTTATTAATATCAAATTCACTTATGAATAAACTTGATAATGGAAACAGACAAAAAAAATCAAGTGCATGTGTGTCCTTGACGGTCTTCTGTTTCTCATTTATTAACATACTAATTATTGAGACATGGGAGTTGACCAGCACCTTTTCTTTAAATGGTGGAACCTGGTTTCCTTTTACCATGAAATTGTCTTACTTGAAAACATTGATCCTGATGAGAGAGAAGATGGTGCCAAGGCTGTTATCTTGTATAATAGGCTCAAATTCTCTACCTCTTCAGGGCTAATACTTTTATCTCAGCTGCTGCCTATATAGTGTCTTTAGGAGAACTACTTAAAAGGTGATTTTCTGTTATTTTTTTAAATCACCTTTTGCTACATCTATTCTTTTCATGTGCAGCCAACTTTCAAAAATTACTAGTTTGGGTGAAGGGCAAATTGATAATTTGGAACCAGGATACTAATGATTTCTCATCTTGACTTTTTTTAAATCCTAACATAAAGTGAATTTGACTGGAAAAGCAAATAGCTATTAGGGAAGCAATTTGCTGTTGTTACAGAAATACCTGTACTTTGTTTGTTTAATTGAAAAAAAAAATGTAGAAATGTATGTAAAGAATTTAAGACAAGAGTACTGAATAGATGATGATTTGTCAGGCTTTTACCTTTGTTTCTGTTCTAGCAGCAGGAAAAGTTTCTCTATATCTCCTCCCCTTTACCTGTAACAATTTTGTTTTCTACTGTTAATTACATTGTGTATTTATAGTTCTATGCTTACTGTTGTGCATATACTGGCAATAAAACTGTACATAACATTACTTGAAAAAAATAACAATGTATATCAGTTGTTTTTCTGTCTCACTGTGTGATAAGTCACTTATCTCATAACTAAGTTTTTAAAAATCTTTAGAAGGTCCTGTATCAATGGTAGTCTCATGAACTTTATAAGTACATCTGAGGAGAAAAGATCAAAAATAGCAACCACAATCAAATGTATATTGCTATCTATGCATGTGTATATTATAGTTTAAGACTAAAAGGTATTTTAAACATTCAACTCTTCTCAGTAATGTTTTATGTTCCATGAGCTTTACCATGTTTTATAACCATTTTTAATGTAAATATTGATTTAATTTTGACTTCTTTAAGGTCCAAAAGTGCTTTAACTACTTTTAACATCTGAATAAGGGACTTAAGCTGAATAATAACTCTACTTGAAAAGTTAAATCAAGCACCTGGCATCTAAAGGCAGGCACTCAGAAATGAACTCAATAACAGAAAAGTATGTTTTAATGTGACTAAGTGAAAGCTAATACATTAAAAACATGAAAAAGTCATGTTTAAGATTCTATAATTTTCATTGATAAGACTTCAAGAAAGTCTTATTGCCTATTCAGATTGCTATATATAATATACCCTTAATTTGTTCATTCCCGAAACATATTTAATATCAGCTATTAAAGAATGGTGATAAAAAGCTGCTGGTGATATTTGGTTTTCCTGTTTTTCTCCCCTAAATTGATTATCAGTGTCATTTTTCTGCTCAGAACTCATTAAAAGTCTATAATTCTTGATTATAAAACATGTTTGTTTCTTGTGGCTTTTCAAAATCTGTAATAGACTTCTGACATTTTCATGTAAGATATCTGAACCTGAGGTTTCAAATTTGGAGTAAATTTACTGTATCCTTCATAGTTTATTTTTATAAATTTTAGGTCAAAATGACTTTGACCAAATTATGCCTTACAGTAGAAGACTGAACTCTTATCAGGCCAGATCTATTTTTTAATTGTTAATTTAGAACAATATTTACAGTAAATAGAAATGAGGATTAATATATTACTCCAGAATATATAAGGGTTCTTTTACTTAATCTTTGACATCTTTGCTTCCTGTACTGTTTTAGTTCATTTTATTGCAATTACTGTAGTTTTATAGCTATGCAAAAGAAAGGTCTAGAATTAAGCTTATAAAATACTACCAGTTAAAAAGATACCCATCTCTATTGTAGCATATTTGGAAAATAACGAAAACTGAAGAAGAAAAATTTATCTCTAATAGCACCATTCGAGATAATGTATTGCTATTTTGTGGAGTATTAAGATAATGAATTGGATATAATACTGAAAACTGTAAGAGAACACTAAATTTTGTTAACCAGAAGAATAAGATTAGAATTAGCTAATATTTTGAATGCTTCTGTTCTTCTATACATGTATTTAACAATACATTTTTAATATATTAATCCTTTGTTCTGTAGGATGACTTCTAAGGGCAGCAGAGTATTCCTTGGTATATGTGCAGAATAATCTTGGCTATTGATCTTCCCTGACTATTCTTATAACAAATAGTTACATTCTTATTTCATACTAAGCAAGTTATTTTTTTTAATTAAATTTTTGGGGGTAACATTCATTAATAACACTATATAAGTTTCAAGTGTATGATTTTATAATCGCGTATACTGCATTGAGTGTTCACCATCCAAAGTCTGCTCTCCTTCTGTCACCATATATTTGACCCCCTTTTCTCCTCTTTATCCTCCTTCCACGCCCCCCTCCCCTGTGGTAAGCACCATATTGTTGCTTGTGTTTATGAGTTAGTTTGTTTGTTGCTTTTTGTTTTATATCCCACTTATGAGTGAGACCATATGGTTCTTGTCCTTTCCAGTCTTACTTATTTCACTTATCAATACTTTTAATATCCATTTGTGTTGTGGCAAATGGCAATATTTCATCTTTTTTATGGCCGAGTAATATTCTGTTGTATATATATATATACCACATATTCTTTACCTAACCATCGGTTGAAAGACACTTAGATTGTTTCCATGTCTTGACTATTGTGAATAATGCTACAGTGAACATAGGGGTACAAATATCTTTATGAATAAGTATTTTCAAAGTTTTCGAGTAGATACACAGAAGAGGGATTATTGGGTCATGTGGTAACTTTATTCTTAATTTTTTGAGGAACCTCTATACTGTTTTCCATAGAGGTAGCTCCAACTTACATACCCATCGGCAATGTGCATGGGTTCTCTTTTCTTCATATCCTCTCCAACACTTGTTATTTCTTGTCTCATTGATAATAGCCATTCTAACAGGTGTGAGGTGGTATCTTATTGTGGTTTTAATGTGCATTTCTCTTATTGCTAGTGAAGTTGAGCATCTTTTCATTTATCTTTTGGCCATCTGTATGTCTTCTTGAGAAAAGTATCTATTCAGGTCCTCTGCCCATTTTTTAGTTGGATTGTTTGTTTTTTTTGGTCATTGAGTTGTTTGAGTTCTTTAGATATTTTGAATAGTAGCCTCTTATTGGAAATACCATTTGCAAATATCTTCTCCCATTCAGTTGATTGCCTTTTTTTGATGATTTCTTTTGCTGTGCAAAAGCTTTTTAGTTCAGTGTAGTCCCATTCATTAATTTTTGCTTTTACTTCCCTGGCCTTTGAAAAACTCTGAAACCAGGGTCCATAAGTTTAGTACCTATGTTTTCTTCTATGTATTTTATTGTTTCACACAGACTAATGGAAAGGAAATGAGAGCCTTGAAATAAACACACATATATGGGCACCTGATTTTCAACAATGGAGCCAAAAACATGCATTGGAGAAAGGAAAGCCTCTACAATAAGTGGTGTTGAGAAAACTGGAAAGCCACGTGCAAAAGAATAAACTTAGATTGCTATCTGACACAATACACAAAAATTAGGCAATTTTATTGATGGCTTTAATACAAAATTGCTAAGTATAGAAAGGTATTGCTTATTTAAAGATATACTAGATACTTAAATAGCTGAGTTTAAATTATTCTTGTAATAATGATCTAAAACAGGAAAATAAAACAAGATATCTTTATATATTTTAGAATTTCAGTATGTAAAATTTAACTACATTCATCCAAGCAATAGATATCTGACTACCTGCCTTCAAGGAGACAGAGTAGAGCAAATTACAATAATATTGTGTGGTAGTGCTATCATATAAAATAACATTAAAAAAAGTAGGAAATAACAAGATACAATAGGAGCTGAGGGTGGGGGTTGGGGCACGCACATATAAGGTATAATCATGGAAGATTTCCTAGAAGAAAAGGTGATGCTTGTCAGTTTAAAATCTAAATGGTCTGAGACTCTTTGGGGTTATAGAGCAGAGGAAAACAAAACAGCGAGGCAGCAATGTACGAAACAAAGTATTAGGACATGTCACTGGTTCTTTTGAAACCATGATTTCTTCTGGTAAATGTAAAATAATCTCACTCCCTTTTCCTTTAAAACTATCCGCAACCCAAAAAGATTAATCTGTGTATCCTCACAAGAAACTTGCATGTAGCTTTATATTTCAGTAATTTTATTTCAAAAGTTTTTGTTTTCTCAAGTTATGTTGAATTTGCTTTCCAGGCAAAACATGTCACTCATGTCTCCCCCTCTGGCCATCTAATTACACAGCTTGGTTTTGCTGGAATATGGCATAGCAGTGGGGGAATGACCCAAGATGGAGTATTAGATATTCTAACATGTATTCTAACAAATAATCTAACTAAACTAAGGAGTTCACTGAAAGCTTAAGCAGAAGTAGAGCATGATTAGAATTAATGTTGCAAACACTTCAATTTTACGTACTCTGAAAACTTCAGAAGTGAGATGTTTTTAGGCTACAGTTTTTTATAGATTGGTCTCTATTAATCTGGTTCTGGTTACCTTTAATATTAAATATTTGAGCACCTGCTGGGCATCTGACGCCACTAAAATCTGTTTGCTGGCAATATGTAGTTGTGCATCTGATGAGAGAAACATTAATGAAGGGCTGGCATGTAACTCAGGGAAGAAAAGCCCCCAGAGGTGCTGCTTTTTGCAAGTGACTCTGACCAGCATACCCTGTGTGCAGCCTGGTCCCCCAGTATTCTGCCAGGGTTGACATCAGACTCTTAGGGCAGTATTTTTTTCCCTTAAGAAAGTGTAAATCTGTTATTTTATTGGAAGTGAGTACAAAAGAGATTGCTTGACAATCAGCTTGCTGGTTTTAGTCTAAAGCCAAACTTACATAAACTTTTACCAAAGGTTAGGTCAGAGTAGAGACTTCGAATCAGAGGTGGATTACTTCAACAAAGCAAGAAATGGGCTTTTTTCTTCAACCTTCTAAAGCAATAGGGGTATTTTTACCCACTAGAGGACATTGGACAATATCTGGAGACATTTTTGGTTGTCACAGCTTGGGGTGACTAGGGACATCTAGTGGGTATAGGCCAAAGATGCTACCAAATATCCTCCAGTACACAGGAGAGTCCCCCACAACAAAAGTATCCAGCACTAAATGTCAGTAATGCCCAAGCTGAGAAACTTGCTAAAGCAAAGGCGTTGCCAAGGACAGCTCCTCTGGTAATACAGCCCGTTTAAAAACACTGAATCAGATTTTTTACACTCATGTTGAATAGAAAGTTGAACAATCCAGAACTCGCTTCTAGCTGACTGTATTTAGGGTAAAATTTCTCATATTTTAATGCTTATGGGCTCACATGCCAAACATTAAATGCAAATCATTGGTCCCCAACTCAACCCAAACTGTCCCTGCTCATTTTCCCCAGCATCCTGCTCCATTCTTAAGTCTCGGTCTGATACTAGGTTAGTCCCTCAAGTTTTGCTCTCTAAAAGGACTTGATTTGTATTTCAAAGAACTGGTAAGTAAGTCAGAGAATTTCCAGTGAGGTTTACTCCAGGTTAGCAGCAGTGTGGACATGACCACGGAGACCCAGAAGAATGGCCTTGGGTTGACTGGCCGGTATTAAAAACTTAATAATTATTCAAAGATTGCATGATTCTACCTGTACAAGGTTCCTGGAGTAGTCAGATTTATGGAGACCTAAAGTAGAAAGGTAGTTGCTGGGGTCTGGGGGTAAGGGAAGGAATAGGGCGTTATTGTTTAATGGGAACAGTTATTGTTTGGGATGATGAAAACATTTCCAAAGATGGATGGTGGTGATGGTTGAATGTACTTAATACTTATGAAGTAAACACTTAAAAATGATAAATTTCACTTAAAAAATAATGGTCATTAAAATGAGGTCAAAATATAAGTGTTTAGAATTCTCTTCACTACCTGATCACTGTGAATGACATGTGTAAAGATGTTCAGATAGATAATATGGAGGAATGATGTCTATGATGACATATAATTTAGAGAGAGAAAGACACAGTATATAGAAGAACAGAGTAGGCAAATTGAAGCAACTCTTTAAAAAGCTGCTGTGTTGAGATGTGTTGATAGCACTTACCCATAGGAATTGGGAAATTTCAATCATTGCTTCCTCTCTTGTACTCTCTCTCTCTGCTTATTTGGTCTATAATGTTAATTTCACTGATTCTGACTTCACCACTGATCTCTCTTTTTGTTTTTCCAAGTCTGGCACATAGAATCAGACCCAGTTTGTCTAAATCCTCCCTCCTTTAAGGCTTATACCATTGGTAGATCAACCACCCTCTGCCTCTTTCATCACCCTTGTCTTCTGTTGCATCAACTAGTTGGCATCTGACCCACAGATTTCCTCACCTTCCCAAGAGAGGTATAGCAGCAGGGTAGTTTAGAGAACGGGCTATGCAGTGAAACTGCTCAAGCACAAAATCACTATTTCCACCAGTTGGGCAAGTTATTTAATCTCTCAAAGCTTCAATTCCTCATCTACGAGACAGCAACAACAACAACAAAAAATAGCACTTATCACATAAGATTACTGTAGAAACTAAATGAAATAATGTCTGTTTCTCGGGCATAGCCTGACACAAGTGATGGCCTTCAGTACTAGTCTTAGACAGTAACGGTAGCCGTCCAGTTGACCCACTGGGCTGCTGCTGTCTTCTTTTATGCTGTTTTTTTTTTTTTTTTAATCCTATTTGGACCTGAAATGCTCCACTTAATGATCATAAACCTAGCATTTCATTTGCTAGTTACAGGACTTTTATTATTATTTTTATTGTGCTAAAAAGCATATAACATTAAATTTACCATCTTAGCCATTTGTAAGTATACAGTTCAGTAGTGTTAAATATATTCACATATTTTCAGATTTCCGGTACTTTTTCTTCTTGCAAAACTGAAATTCTATACCCATTAAACACTAATTTCCCTTCCCCCAGCCCTTAGCAACTACCTCTCTACTTTGTTTTTAAGATTCTACTTTAGATATTTCATAGGAATTGAATCATATAGTATTTGTCTTTTTGTGACTGGCTTATTTCACTTAGCATAATGTCCTCGAGGTTCATTCATGTTAACATGTTACAGGATTTCCTTCTTTATCAGACTGGATAATATTTTTGTATGTGTAAACCACATTTCTCTATCCATTCATCTGTCGATGGACATTTGGGTTGCTTCCACTTCTTGGCTATTGTGATGCTGCACGGGCTTTCTTTTTTTCTTTTTCTTTTTCTTTTTTAATGGTTTATGTGTTTCTATAACTATCCACAATACTTGAAATGTAGCAAATCTTAATGTTTTTTTATAAGTGAATATATGAATAATTAGTTCAGTGAGTGTTTAGAATATCCAAATCTCTTAAATAAAATTGTTCCATATCTTTTCATATTCAGCCTTTTGTTGCTGTTTTATATTTTAGCATGAAAATATGTAATAAATACTGTATGCTAATTGTTAATTTCTATGCATCAGATTTTGGGCTAAGCATTTTTGATGCATGAACTTTTCATTCCAATTCTATGAGGCAGGTTTTATTATGATTATCCCCAATTTACAGAAGAGACTGAGACTTAGAGAAGTTAATTGATTTGCCCAAAGTTGTGTAGCCCATAAGCTGTGTAACCAGGTTTTAAATCCAGACTGTCTGGGGCCAGAGACAGAAAACTTAATCTCTGTGCTATAAATACTCCAGTATATGAACATTTTAAGGTACCCCCACCCCTACAACTTTGTGAATGTTGGTGCCCTTTAAGGTCTAAAAAAAATTCTATGGCATTTCAAAACTGCTCTTTAGATATTTTAAATAACTGGTGCATAAAAATGGCACATATCTAACTTAGGGAAGTACTCAAAATAAGTAAAAATATTCATAGGAATTAAAGAACAAGATGCCATTGCCATGTCCTCTGTTGTACTGGAAGTGTTGATAAAATAAGGCCTCGTAATTCCACCCAAAGAATATTTGTCTTGGAAATGCCCTCCACTGTGCTGAGACTGCTAACACTTCTGATTTTTCTAATTTTCTTCCTCCCTTTGCTGGCATGTCTTCAAGTCTGGATGATGAAGAGATGTTTCAGGAAGCCACCACAGAAGAGCCCTAAGGAGGGGTGGACATCCCAGACTAACGCAGGTATAGGAGGTTCCAGGAGAACGTCTCCAAGGAAAGGAGAGAAAGGAAGTTGATTCATTTGCTGAGTGAATGTATTGAGAGGGCATTTTCTCCGTTGATTATCTTGGAAGGCTCAGAAGTTTGTACTCTGGGAGATAAGCACATATTCCAGAGATGGTTTTGCCTTCCCTGCTGTCAGGGCCTCAACCAGCATCACTATCTGAGGGTTTACAGAGTGTTTGATCCACCAGCACAGGATCCAAATAACATCATATTAGATAAGAGAGCTCCCTTTACAGCAAATGGGTATAAGAGATGGCTCATGACATGCCACATCAGAACAGAATATATAGTATAACAACATAGGTCCATGGACAACATGAAATAGATACCACAAAACCAATTATCTCTGGAATTTACCTGACATTTCTTGATTTTGGAAAGAAGTTTCAGGAAACAGTATCAATGTGTATATATATATCTTATTAACAATTGTGTTAATACTTGTGTTAATAATGATTAATAATAAGTCTTTGTCTGATATCCACAGCCTATGTAAATGTAAAACTCAAAAGCAAAACAAAGTTGACCAATCAACAATCTCAATTACTTAATCCTAGCACAAAAAAGTCCATGAGGGCAATCTTCATGTGGCCAAGACAACCCCATAGACTATCATGGCCAAAAGGAAGAAATTTAAGAATGTTTGAGAAGTCAGGGTTTTGTCTTTTTTATCCTGATTCCCTTGCTATCAAACATGAAATAAGATTTTGACAAGTGCTCATACTCTAACTTGTCTGAAATTTTTCTTTCATACCAGTGCCCAGCCATACAGTTCTAGAACACACTTAAGTACTGGTATTCTGTTCTGCAAACCTAACATAAAAGTCTCTTTGTAAAAATGTGTAAAAAACACCCCCACAATGTGACTTCTTGTGAAACCCTGAGTTGTAAATAATCACATGCTTCCTTGAAGATCTGATTGTCCACGAGCTGAATCTACCATGGATTGCCTGAGAAGCTGCAGCCTAAATGTTACTTTCTAGAATCACAATCCCTTGTGTAGATCCATTTTTTAAAATGAAGTTTACCAAGAAAAGAGTTGAGCACTACTCAATCTAATAATCCTGCAGATTTAACCTGTTGTTTATCAATATTTGTCAACCACGTTCTGCCAAACATTTGTCTAAATGGCATCTACTTGCTGTTCTTCAGTTTTAACCAGCATGACTTCATCACTGTTGTAAACCTATTGAATGATGAAGTGAACAGAGTCCCTGCAGACTGACTAAATAGGGACGCTGTAATAGAGAATTGATGTACCTCTAAGAAAGTGAACATGCACTGTTACTGTTGGGAAGGAAACTGTTTCTGGTATTCTGATTATTTGGAAATAGAAAAAAGCATTTGCCAGATCAGTAACTGCATATACAACCAGCGGCTGTATTGATTTGCTCCAATAAAGAACCCTCTGAAACAGCAGCTGAATTTAGCCTAGTGACACTGATTTCAGATTTCCGGGCCCAGAACTTAATAGAATACAACTGTATTATTTTAAACCACCAAGGTTGTGGTCATTTGTTACGGCAGCTACATGAAACTAATAATAGCCATGTTGAGAGAAATGGAATTGAGCTGTCCTTGAATATAATGAACATTTTCTAAGGTCATCTTACCTGCTTCCAAACAGGAGACTTGAACTTCTTAAGGACCACTTTCATTAAGATCTGATATCACCATACTACCTGGAGAGCCTCAAGTTTAAGGTTTTTGTAATCTGGAGCATGAAATGTAAATAGACCAAGAAGGAGGACCTATACCTTCAGCTCTTTCTTAAGGACCATTACTTATTCATGCATCCAGAACCCAGGGCTGCATCTAATGATGCCCATGCCTGAAAAACACTTATGTGTTTAGTTATGTTATAGAGGCCGAAGCAAAGGAATACTGTTGTGAATTTATTAGTTTATATATGCTTTTATAAGTGATTTTCAATTCCCATTAGACAATACTCAGTACTCCCAAATGAATCTAATTTCACAAAAAAGAATTTACACATAACACTTCAAATCAAAATTTCAAAAACTCAAAATATAAATGGATGTAAAACAAGAAGGTGTGAAATGAGAGTTGACAAGAACATAGAAATTTAAGAAAATTTTCAAAGAAACTTGTAAAAGAAGACTAAAACATCCAAGGTAAAAGAGATTTGACTGAAAATATAATGAGGCTATTGAAGAGAGAAATGAAAACAACCAAGGAAATGGATTAAAATAAGGATGGGTTAAATGATCAAAGAAAAAGTAATCATGATAGAAGACAGGCACAAATAATCCACTATCCATGCAACTGGAGTTTGTGAAAAAGAAAACAATAGAATAAACATTTGAAACGAAAATCCAAAACTATCTTTCACAAAGAAAAGAAGAGCTGAACCAACATTTTGAAAAGGCCCACCACGTTCCCGGAAAAATTATTCTGAAATTCTTAGACATATCCAAGTAAAACTATTAAATGTTAAAGGTAATAGGAGGAAACCCTTTGAGCCTGGAAGCAAACAGATCAAGACTTATAAATAAAAGCAAAAGGGCATTAGTCTTCTTGAGAACAATATATAAAGCACAACTATAAACAGGAAGCAGCTAAAAAACTATTTAGTTGTAAACATGGGTTACTTTTCATGCAACTGGAAAGATAACTCAGAGGGTGGAACCAAGAGTCCAGTGGATGGGGACAAGAGCCACTGAGTACTCCTAGGAAGTATGACGGAGTCTTAGTCAAGGAACTGGCAACATTTATCCAACTGAATTTCAGAATTTCTATGGACTAGTGACTACTATAGGCCTTCCATTTCCCCCCTTTTTGAAAGGAAATGTCTATAAAGACAGTTTCCTGTGCTTCTCTCATCATTGCATGTGCTATGTGGTAGGGGTTGGAGCAGATCACTTGCCTTTTTAATTCACAGATCTTCATATGGAGAGGAACCACTTAAGGAGTTACACCCAAGGAACTGCATTTGAAGAGCCTCATCTGCTCCAGGACCTCACAAGATTGTAGACTTTAATGCTGTAATGGAATGAGAACTTTGCAGGGTGCTGGGGAGGTGAGTGTATATCAAATGTGGAAAGAATGTAAAACACTTGTGGCCAAAGGGTAGATTTTGGAAGTTTTAAAACACGACCCCCATATTTTTTAACTCTCCTCCCATCAATCTGATTCTGTGGCTGCTTGACTAATATAATACAGTACAGAATAAAGATTCTATGTCAGTTTCAAGTTGGTAAGGGGGTTCTGGATAAACCTACCTTATAGGATTCTTGTTGAAGGGTGATCAAACATCACCTGGGGGATGGTGGAGGCTAAGGAACCTGATCAGATGTTAAGGCAGAGTGTTCTTGGTAAATTGACTTAGCAGCATACCTGCTAAACCTAAATTTTATAAGAAAGCGCACAGATGGGCCTAGAAGAGGTTCAGGACCCTAACTAAAGTTTGGTCAAGCAAAGAATCTTTTTCATACAAAACCAGCTGCTTCCACTTCCTGTCTTTTGGGAACCCAGCTGCCCACCCTGTGAGGAAGTCAAGACCAAATGGAAAGGCCGTTTGTTGACATTCCAGCAGCCCCAACTGAGGTCCCAATCAAGCTATAAACATGTACTGTTAACCAATCGTAAATGAATCAGGGGGCTTCGGCTAAATATAAGTGATAAAGATTTATTCAAGGGTTTACAAGCCAGAAAAACAACTAGGCTATATCCAGAATGCTCTAAAGAAGAAATAAAAGCTTACAGTTCTTATAGTAAAAAGTAGATTCTTAAGAAGAATCAGTCCTGCATTCTAAGCCTCTGTATTGGTTCAGGATTGTACTCCCCTAGCTGTCAGGTGGTCTGGATATCAGAACAGTCTTTCCCTAGGTCTTCAGAAGGTAATCAAGAGATTTAGTTGGAGGTCTGATGTATATATAGGCATTGAGGCAGGATTGTAAAGTTCAAAAGTCTAAGTTCCCAAGCTAGTCAAAACAAGAATAAAACTATTTCCTCATGCTTTAGCTTACTTAATTTTAGTAATTTAGCAGATTGACTACTGTGACTCCATTTTATTTCTTCACTGTGTTCATCAGTACAGAAGCCCTTAGGGGGACTTTAGCCCCAGCCATATGACTGCACTCATAGGAGAGACTCTGAGTGAAAATCACATAGTGAATCTCAGAACCACGAGAGATAACATGATTGTCAGTTGTTACTGCGACTGAAATCACACTTTAACTCAAAGACACCATACTGTCTCCCAGCAATCAGCAGTTGTGGGAAGATTTTCCAGAACCCTTTGTCGGGACCGATGATTGGCTTACACTCATGTCAATTAAGATTTTATGCCCAATGGACCGTTCAGTCACCAGATAGGGTGCAAGCCTGTTGGCTGAGACTCCAAACCGCTCGCTCATCTGTAGGGTGGGCAAAATCCAGACTATCCACAAAGACCATAGGGGAGTAAAGAACCACAGGAAGTTGCGTTTAGAACTGCTTCCTCTAGTGGGGTCCAATGAACTCTTTCTTTTGGCAGCGAGTTCAGTCTTGGGGCTCGCCTAAGAGGAAGAACATTTTGATTGGCTGTTTAGTACAGAGACTCACGGGAGCCTCGACTAAGCACTTGCCATTATTGTCCAAGTCGCCCGTCAATCAGCTCGCCTCTGGCTGGGCGGAAACTGGCAGCCTTTTTGGCACCGCCTCTTCCTGGGTCGCTGTGCAGGCAGGCAGCAAGGCTGCAGGAGCTGGGAACCTGCCGCGTGGGCGGGGTGTCGCTGCCTGGCTGGGCCAGTTCCTCCGCGGTGAAGCGCGGGGAGTGCCCCAAGCGCCGGGCCCTGCGGGGCGGGCCGTGCGAGGGACGAACTCGGGGGCGGGGCCGGGGCGGGGCTGCAGGAGGCGGAAGCGGCGAGTGAGCTCGAGCCGGAGCCGTATCGAAGCCAGAGTCCAGGCCGGCGGAGCGGCGTCGGCGGGGTTGGCCGGGGCGGCGGGGCGCTAGAGCCTGGGCGGGCGGGTCGAAGGCAGGGGGTCTTGGCCAGGGATCGGGGGACGGGCGGGCTCACCCCAGCGCGGTTGTTGGAGCAGGCTGAGCTCCCGCCCCCGCGCAGTCCTGGGGAGGATGCGGCCGGGGGTCCCGGGGTGGGTCGGGCAGCGGCGGCTGCAGCGCTAGGGGCGCAGGGGGTGGGCGGCGGCGGCATGAGGCGCGGGGTCGGCGCCCGCGGGTGGGAGGCGCTGCTGGCGGCCCTGCCGCTCCCGCTGCAGCTGCTGGCCGTGCCCTGCCCGCGGGGCCGCGGGCGCTCTCGTCCCGGTCGCCGGCCGGGCCGCCGCTGGTGACCACTCGCCGCGCCGCCGGAGGCTTCACCCGCGCCCTCCCCCAGGACGCTCCCGCGGAGCTCCGGCCCCTTCGCCCGGTTCGCGGAGGCCGCAAGATGGCCTGGGTGCTCAAGATGGACGAGGTGATCGAGTCCGGGCTGGTGCACGACTTCGACGCCAGCCTCTCGGGCATCGGGCAGGAGCTGGGCGCCGGCGCCTACAGCATGAGGTACGGGGCGCCGCGGGTCGGGCGGGTGGCGGGCGGAAGCCTCTTTCCCCTTGGGAAAGGCCTGCATGACCCTGGGCCTTTGCCAGGCTCGGCTGCGATCAGGGGTGTCCCGGCTTCTCCTGCCGCGTGGCCATCAGAACAGAGCCATGGAGCCTCGGAGGCCTCTGCGGCCGGTGTAGGAGGGCTGCCCCGCTAGCTTGGGCCGGGGAACCAAGCCTGAGGGCTTCATTTTTTTTTTTTTTTTTGCTATAAGACAGTCTGGCAGGATGGCTAGGTTGTTGGGGGAAGAGGCTTCCTTTCCTTGGAAGCGATTTACAAGTCACTTAGAGCTGAAGACAGTACGAAATGGTAGGACTTATATTGGGAAAATACTCTCCAAGGTGTAGTATTAGTTCCCACTCTGTTCTACATTGTAGTTTTTCCTAGTTGCAATTTTTAATCACTTGATAATACAATAGAATTATATCTGGAAGCAACCGCAGAGGCGAGACGCACATTAACTTAGTTATGGTTTTTATTTTCTCAAAGTGAAATTTTTATCTTGGGGGCTACCCTCAGACTGTTTTCTTTTGAAGAAAGCTTTAAGGTGCAATGATTGCCCCACATACAGTAATGTTTAGTATCAAGTGTTTAGTATCTCTAATGTCTGTATCAAAATTATTCATTTTGAAACTGATCTGGCCTTTAACCTGAAGAATACTGTTTTTTAACTCCTGTCAGTTTGGCAACCCTTTTTATTAGCTTTATTGACTGTAAGTTCACCTGATTAAAGTATAAAATTTAATGGTTTGGCAGCTTTTCGTTAATGTGAATTAAGTGAGATTTTCCAAATATGTTTTTAAAGTAATGTCTAACGTCTTTGAACTGCTGTCCAGTTTCCCAGGATCTCTGAGCTCTAGGGGAAGGACAGGGAACATAGATGTCCTGAAAAAGAAAGACTTCTGAGTCGGAGCAGGACTGGGATGTTTAAGGCTCTCCCTGAAGTAGTCAGCTTTTAAATCTTATGGGGAAACTCTGGGCGATAAAGAACTCCCAGACAGGTGAAAGTGTTTCCTAGGGCGAAGAAGTGCTTGAAGGAAATCCTTCGCTCACCAGTCTCTGACCCTGATTCTGGCTGTGCTGGTCTCCCTGAACTTGGCACTTCTTTCTCTGCAGTTGTGCAGCTTTAGGGTTCTGGATGAGGTGCCTTATTTTCTGAGACAACTGTCCCAGTTGTTGAGGAAATTGAGCTACCAAAAGTCTTAGGGGTTAACTCAGGTGGGAATACTAGGGGCAGTGATTTCCTTGTGAAAAGGTGGGCCTCAAGGGCCATTGCTATTCCACGAGACCCCGGACTTTCAATTAAAGGACACGTGAAGCAAATTCAGTGTGTCTCCAGTTGCTTCTCAGTTCTCAATTATGTCAAAATGAAAGCTTGCTGCTGAGAACTTTGCTTGTTGAGGGTTATTTTGAGCTTTTAGTTTTTTCTCTAGAGTTTTGTTTTAGTGATTTGGCCAACTAATGAATTTTTTTTTGTTTATGGTTTATTTTGTGAAAAGAAAATCTTGGTATGAAACCTTCTTAAAGTAGTGTCTGACATTTATAATTCTGTGTCTTTTACACCACTTTCCACGGGGAAACATTTTTTATTGAATGTTTTTGGTTATAAGGTATGTGTCACTTAATCTAAATTTCCAAGTATCTTTGAAGGCAAATATCATTTTTGTTATTTTTTAAATAAATTTTTGGTATGAGTTTGCTCTTACCAAACCCATGAGAGTACCAGTCTCTTGCAAATTCAAGACCCTTTGTTTGGAATTCAAATTCAGGAAATTCCAAAATTGATTTTATACGGCAAAAGTCTGAAGAGTGAAGGCTGTTGCTGGCCTTCGTTGATTGCACTTGCCCCTGCCCCATCTGGACCTGGAGCTCAGGGAGGGCTAGTATCAAATGGAAAGTAAGTCTACTGATGCCTGTTTTTCTCTCTTATTTGTTCTCTCAAGTTCAAGAAGTAAACTTGAGGTGCTAAACTTGAAATTATTTGAAAAGTGACTTCTTGATAAAAATTTACTTTGTAGGTCGTTTTGCATTTTTCTTTCAAAGTGAAGTGTGCTTACAGTTTGCTTTTGGATGGATTAAAATGATGGATTTTTATTAGGAAATGCTTTCTTCAGCTTTTTGGGTGGCTAGTTTGAAAGAATCTGACTTAAAAATATATTTGCATTAAATAATGTAGGTTGATAGTATTGGGGTATGTGGAGGCTGATTTTTGATGTTACCTTTGTTTCCCTCTTTTTCTTTGCTTAGGTTCTCGTGTGTGTGTGTGCGCGTGCGTGCGCGCGCGTGCGTTCTTCAGTATATACTGTTGTACCACATTTGTATGAGGTAGCAGCTGTTGCAGATTCTATATGGCAGAGCATAAATATTTTTTAAAATTGTAGTTACAATATCAGGATTCTAGAGATGAATGAAGAGACCTTAGAAAACTAATAGACCAGTCCTTTCCTTATGAGCAGGTAAACTTAAGCTCATAGATGTTATTGATTGGCCCAAGTGGTCTGTCAGTGGCACTACCATTCCAAGTGAAGGCTGAGTTCTCCACTCAATGAATGAAGGCTGAAACCCTTTGTAACTTGAAATCTGGGTCATTCGTGTTTTGTGAAGTAATGAGTAGATGACTAAATAACTTTAAAAAGTAAAACTCATTAAAACTGAGAGGGTCTTTTGGGCCACCTGGTAATTTTCTTTCCATCTTACTGTTCACATGAAATTTATAATCTTGAATTCTTAAGAAGTAATGCAACTTCTTTAGATTACACATAAAAACTTTGGTATTATTACCTTACAAGGGATATTCATTGGTCTGAGCCCTGTTAAGCTTCGCTATGGTATAAATCTGTTTTGAAACAAAAGTTATACTTTGCATATTCTGAAGTGGGAGGTTCACCAATAGTTTATAGATAATTTGCTAAATCAAAACTGCTTTGAGGTGAGGACAAATTTCCTATATTAACTGATGGGTTAAAATGTCAGTTTAGAGACCTTGTGAAATAATGGCAAAATTTCAACTTTGATCATTGTTAAGTTAGTAAAAGATTATTAAGGATATGGCTTATTATGTAGCTATTAATAGCAGATGATTTTCTTTTGGTCTCATGCTAAAACAGAATGTCCTTGAGTAGGTGACATGTCTTGGAAGTGTAGAAAAATTTTAGGAACAGTAAAATTTGTAAAATTTATTATTGTGTGGCCTGAAACTACTTTTAGAATTGGCAATAATTTCTATAAAACTTCTGATTTGAAAGTTTAAAAGCTTTCTAGATTTAATCTTGCCTGAATGACAGGGAAGAATTTAATAACTTGCTGATTAAAAATCATATTTCAGATTATAATGTTCACGTTGGTTTTTAAATATATTGCCTTAAAGCAGGGATTGGCAAACCTTTTTCTGTAAAAAAGACAATAAACATTTAAGGCTTTGCAGGCCCAAAGGTCTGTCGCATTTTTTGTTTGTTTACAACCCTTTAAAAAATGTAAAAGTCATTCTTAGATTATGCTGTACAAAAACAGGCTGGCTGGATTTGGCCCTTGGATTTGCCTACCCCGGCTCTAAAGGACAAACTCTAATAATAGGCTTTGATTACTTCGGAAAAAGATTTGCTGAGTATTGAGATTTATATTCAAGAAGTAACTTTATATAGACTAAGACCTCTATCAACTAATATACTTACATTCTATTGTTTGTCCATAGATTTTATCGTGTTCAATTTTAAAAATTAGAGTATCCCCTTCCACTAAAAAGTAAGATTCAATACAGTTTATATCCTTCAGTCATGGCTGTTTGAAACTTGACAGTTTTTTGATTATGGTCTCATAAACTTGGTATGTTTCATCACAATGACACCTGTCAATTTGCCAGGACACACTTAAACATTTGCGATTTGTGGAAATACCATCTGATGCCTCATCTTTGGTTTAGATTCTGTGACAGAATTTAAAAGAAGCTCTGTAATAATTATTTTGCGTGCTTTGGGATGTATCTAATAGGTGGATATGAAATGGTTCTGTGTTGAACTTTGGTGGTAGAGTCTTTTTTCTAAACTTTCCAAGGTTTTTTTGGAGATTGTGAAATTGATGATATGAACAAATCTAGTTTTTATTAATTTATATATTGGTAGTTGAATTTTTTATTTTAAAATAATTTTAGGTTTACAAGTTACAAAGATAGTCTAGCAGGTTGACAACCTTTCACCTGGCTTCTCCTACTTCCATAACCTGAGTGCAATTTTCAAAGCTGCCTTGGTGCAGTACTGTTATATACAGGACAAAATTTGTTTGCATTTCAGTTTTTCGCCTATTGTCTTTACTTCTCTTTGATGACTTTAACAATCTTGATATTTAGTGGTCAAAGTTGTTGGTTTTTAGACACGTAAAATTTTTTGGAAGCAAAGATAGAATATACCTGTGAATACCATTTAGCTTTTAAAGGATCTCTGTCATTTTAGCATGATGACTGAGTGTAGTAGGACCTCTGTTGGTGTCATTTATTTACGGATTAATTGGTCTCAATCTATCTGTGTATTTTGTAGTATGTTCATAAACAGGAAATTTAAAACTAATTTATTTAAAATAATTACAAGCCATCATATATTATCATAAATATTTTCTATTATAAGTTTTCTGGAATAAAAGTTAGTGAGAAGAGTGCATTGTCTTATGCTTTTTGTAGATCTTTTTAATGTCTGGCTTAGAAAACCAAATGAATTCTCTTATCTACTATTGGAATATATTGTTTCAGTTAACATATATGAAGAAAATTCAGCTTCTTGTGGATATGTGGTTGGAAAAAGATTACTTTAATAGCCCTTTAAAATCTGGATATTCTTCTTGGATACTATGCCAGCACTTAACAAGTGGTAGTTTCCTAAAGTTGCAAGGTGATGTCTGAAACTATATCGATGTTTTTTTTGTAGTGTTACATTAGAATCGATTGGTCTGTCTTGTACTTTGATTGGATTTCTTACCTTGCATAATTTTGGAATATGTGTGTATTCTTCCTTTGGAAAACAGTGGTTTCCTGAGTTATGCAGATCTTCTAGATGTTGACACATTTCATTGTGCAATATCAAAAAAATCACATTCCTTAATATCGCCATTATCAAAAAGTTGTATTCCTTAATATTGCCATGATCTCAGAGAAAGCACATGGTGGAGGGTTCAGTTTTTAATTATTAACAGCAAATACTATTATAGTGGTCAATGCTGGGCTAACTTTATTTTTGAGGAAATTTCTGTCAGATACTCAGATCTGAATAATTAGTTTGTTAGTTTCTTTCCAGTAAAAATGATATTCTATGAGAGACTGCTAGGTCAGCTCACAGATCACAGTTACATAAAAACTCTTCCTTCAGACAACCATTGCCTTAGGTGTGTAACAAATACATACCTACCCAAGGACCAATATATAATAAAATTAATTTTTATATAGTGACTGTTATTACAGTTTGGTGCCACCGCTTTAATTCATAACAAGGCACTAGCAGTTTGAACCGTCATTGGTTTTGTGCCATGAGTGCAAATGTCAACAAAGTGAAAAGGGCAAATAATGTTTTAGTATTATTCTGAAAATAGGTGCAACTTCCTGAACCCCCTGAAAGAATGTCAGATTTCCCAGGATTCCACGGACCACACTATAAGACCCTCTGATATAATATGTGCCTAGAGTTTACTTAAAATATTTTTTTCTAAATTAAGAGCAAACCCATTTTTAGAGATCAGAGAAGTTAAGTAGCCTGCCATAGTGTCACTCAACAAATGGCAGAGCTGAGATTTGAAACTCCGCAGATGATTTTACCTCCCCTTTTCTCTACTGCACCCTTTGGCTGCCTACCAATTAGAAATAGAGAGATGTTCTCAAGGTAGTAGACTATGATCTTTCTGGATGGGAAGACAATCTGTTGAGAATGTTACACACACACGCACACGCACACTTTTTCCTGTAATATGTTGCTTTTTTCCCCTTCAGGACCTTGTTTAACTTAATAGTTCTAATAATTTGTAGGATTTCAGATTTCTTAGTTAATATTTTTTAAATAACAATAGATTTGTTTCTTCCTGTGTAATCTTTACCCTTCATTTTCTTGCCTTATCACGTTAAGTAGGGCTTCACTGCAGTGTTGTCTAGAAACACTTAGAACGTGATTGAATCTCTTTTCTTACTGATTTTAGAGAATGCTTCCAAAGTTTCACAAATAGGTCATCTCCATTCCTAGGTGAGATTGGTACTCAGTTTTCTTATACTCTGGTCTTTTTTTTTTTTGAACAAGCGAGGAGGATAGCTTTCTCTTTTTACAAGCTAAAAATTTTTGTATGAGAATGAGACTTAATTGTTTCTTCAAGGCTTTATAAAGCTTACTTTGGATATAGCCTGGATTTAGTGATTTAAATTTTTTGCAGGAGTAAATGTTTGACCGCACATGTATTTATTTAATGGACATAAGAATATTCAGAATTTATCTCAGCCAGTTGTGGTAATTTTTTTTTTCATAGAAAATTGCTTTTATTTCAGTTTTCAGATTTTAAATATTAATGTTAATATTTGTGATTATTCACTTTCACTCCATGTACTGCTGGTATCTTTTCCTTCTTTCATTATGTATTTTAAAAGTTCATCTATATCTTTACTATTTTGCAAGAAACCAGATTTTGTTTTTGTTTTTCTTCTCTATTGGGTTTTCTATTTTATTTTTGTTATTTTCTTCCTTGTTTTCTTGCTTGCTCTTGTTATTTTCCAACTTCAGTTTTTTCCTTTTTTAACTTTAATTTAATTGTATGTTAGTTTCAGGTGTACAGCACAATGGTTAGACATTTATGTAATTTACGAAGTGATCTCTCCAGTTACCGTAGTCCCTACCTGGCGCTATACATGGCCCCACCTTCTTGAGTTGGGTGCATTCTCCTTAGTTTTTGGTGTTTGTTTTCTAGTTGATGCATGAAAGGCTATATATTTATGTGTAATTCTCTCCCGAGTTTCGAAGGCAGCACCTTTGTTTTCATTCAGTTCTATTATCTTTCTTATTTTCTTTATTATCGTAGTTTTTTATATTTTCCAGACACTAGCCTTTGATTGTGTGTATGTGTCACAAGTACTTTCTTCTATTCCATGACTTGTCTTTCCATTCTCTTTATGGTAGCTTTTGAACAGAAGTTCTTGATTTTGTTATGGTCAAATTGACCAGTCTTTTCATTTATAGTTAATCTTTGCCTACTCTGAGAATATAAAGATATTCTTACAGTCTTTTTATTATGTTACATTTTATATCTAGGTTTACAGTCTATCTGGAGTTTAGTATTTTTTCTTTTTTATGATGGTATGAAGTAGGAGGCCAATTGCAGTTTTTCCTATATGAATATCCATTTTACCTTAGTATCATTTATTGAAAAGACTTTCTCACCTCTTTATAATGCCGTTCTGTTCTAAATCAAGTACCCATAAATGTAATGTTTCCAGATTCTGTATTCTGTCCTTGTCCTGGGAAATACTCAAGTAGATCATGGTTTATTGTTATACTCTTAGATTCGGTGTGTTAATCTGCATGGGTCCACTTATATGCAGATAATTTTCAATAAATATATAATTGGTGCTACGAATACCCAGGTTTTACATCCACAGTTCAACCAACAATGGATCAAAAACAGTATTTTCCATCTGTGGTTTGCAGATTTCAGCCAGGGGACCGGGGGATGGTCTGTGTCCCAGTCCCCCCTCATTGTTCAAGGGTCAGCTGTACTTGATTTAGCATTTTGTATCTATATTTATGACTGAAATGAGCTTTTCGTTTTCTTTTGTAGTTCTATTTGTACTTAGTTTTGACTTTAAAATTATATTAGTGTCATAAAATGACCTAGGAAGTACTTCCTCTCTTTCTGTTCAGTTGAAGAGTTTGTGTAAGAGCTGCTGTTGAAAGGTGAGTATAACTTGACTGTGAAACCAGTCTAGACCAGGAGTTTTCTTTGGGGAAAAATTTTTAACCACAGTATCAATCTCTCTAGGATTATTTTTTAAAGCTTTTTATGTCTTGAAGAAAGTTTTGATGTTATCTCTAGGAAGTTGTTCATCTTATTCATATTTTCAAATATATCAATATAAGTTGTTAGTAATATTGTCATCTTTTTAGTTTTTGTATCATTAGTTATATCTTCTCTTTTACTCTCAGTTTTTGATCAGTCTTTCCTAGACATACGTTTAATTTTTTAGGGTATATTGGACCAGTCTTGTTGGGCCTTTAAGTCTTGTTTGTAGGGACTACAAGAAGTTCCAGATTTCGAGATGCTTCTGTTTTCCTGAACTCCGATCGACATGAGGCTCTGCCGGCCTCTGTCCTGTAGTCATCTCCCCTTTCTTACCAACTGCTAAAACCCTTCCATTTTGCCCTTTGGAATTATCAATCTACCATCAGAAAATCCCCTAAAGGGTCAATGCTGTGAATTGGTCAATGTTGAATTGTGGTCCCTACCCCCCAGAAAAGATATGTTGAAGCCCTAACCCCCAGGACCTCAGAATGTGACCTTATTTAGAAACAAGGTCATCAGACTAATCCAGGATGACTGGTATCCTTATAAAAAGGGGGCATTTAGACACAGGGACAGACATGCACAGAGGGAAGACTATTTGAAGACACAATGAAACAAGCTGGTCATGTACTGGAAGGATGCATCTACAAGCCAAGGGACACCAGGGTTTGCATTCAAGTACCAGAAGCTGGGAGGGAGGCCTGGAATCTTTCTTGATAGCCCTCAGAAGGAACCTGCGCTGCCAGCACCTTTTTTCAGACTTCAAGTTTCCTGAACTGTGAGACTAAATTTTGTTTTAAGCTACCCAGTTTTTGGTACTTTGTTAGATAGTCCTAGGAAACTAAGATAGCCCACTTTGTCTTTTAATGATTTCTTCAGCTGCTGCTTTTGGAATCCTGGCTCTTCTGTGAGTATACTTTCTCCCTAAAGCCCTCTCAGACGGTGGTGGTTTATTTTCACAGTCCTACCACTGCATGGGAAGGTTGAAGAGGGAAGCTGCTTATTTCTCACTGCTGTGTTCACGCTTGTTCTCCCTTTCTCTTTCCCCATAAGACCCCCCAATTTTTAATTTCACGTCACTGAATATCACCAGTTATCCAATCATTTGCAGTCATCTACTGATTTCTGGGTAGTTCCTCATTTTAAAGATTTTAGGTCCTGGCTTACTGTCATTATCTAAACTACTGATATCTTAATTCTTAGTGATTTCAGAAGATATTTAAATGAACCTTCTAACAGCGTGCATTTCTTTCTGTTCCTTGATTATCTTTCTTGTAATATTATCTTCAGCCACTCAGTCCTGTGGTCCTACATTAGGCCTTGACATTACCCATCATCCAAGCCACCTATAATCTCAAATTCAGAGTTCAAGATCGCTAGCTACCACCTCCCACCCTTTCAGCTCACCCTGTTTATTACCCCTACTCGTGCCATCATTTAAGCCATTAAGATTTGTATTCACTGATCCTGCTCTCAGTTCACTGCCCCTCACCTCAAATACCTTTTTCTTCTCCAGATGGTTTATTTCTGTGGTCATGCATAATTACTTCCGTGCATATACCTTTGTTTCCCTTGCTCCCTCTTTGTTCCTCTCCCCTCTTGTTTATTTTTGCAAAACTGTAACCCTGATTAAGTCTGATTCTTTACATCTTTAAGTTACCTAAACAGCCGAATGTGGCTCTAGAAAAGCATTGATTTGGTCTCACTTTAAATTCACAACTTCAGCTCTCAAGTGCATCCTTTTGGCTGCTTAGTTTCACTAGTGTCCTCAGCTGTTCTCCACCTCTCCTGACCTCGAGGACTTGACAGTAACTTCTCAGACCCACAGTTCCTCCTTCTCATGCTTACTTTCAGCTGATTCCCTTACTAGGTACTTTACTGAGAAAATTAACATTCATGTACTGTACTAGCTTATAAATTTTTTTGATGTATTTAGGTGTGGGTTTCTTTTTATTTATCCTGCTTTGGTTATTTGGGTTTCTTGAATTAGTGAATTGGTGTATTTCATCAGTTCTGGAATTTGTTTAGCCGTTGTCTCAAATTTTGCCTCTGCTCCATTTTTTTCCTCTTCTGGTACTTCAATTCAGTGTAAAATCTCCCTTTGTCCTTTCTTAACATCTCTTTTGCACTGTACATCATTTTGGTCTCTGTGCTGCCTTTTGGAAAACTTTTTTTTTTTAACCTATATTCTAGTTTTCTTATTTACTCTTCATTTCTGTCTGAGCTGCTGTTAAACTTGAGTTCTTAACTTCAGCAGTTTTATTTTCCAGTTCCAGAAATCTTTTCAGTCTTGCTGTCCCTTAAAATTTCCTGTTCTTTGCAAGTCTTTTCAGACTGGTCTTTTAATTTCTTTTAACAGTGAGCATAATTTTATAGTGCGGGGCCAGTAACTCTAGCATCTTAAGTCTTCGAGGGTATCAGTCCAGTCAGGAAAGTAGAATCCATTTAGATGTTTCAAGCAGAGAAAGATTTAGTGAACTATTTTATTACAAAGGTGCTAGAAGGGTTTGGGAGGAGGGACTGTTACCTGCTTGGTCCTGGGCCACTTGCCGGAGTCATGGCTGTTGCGCCCTGAAGTTCCCTGCACCTGCGGTCTATGTACTTGCCCACCTCTGCCCTTCGCAAGGCCTTTCAATTTCCCGCCAGTGCTTCCCTTTGGAGCAACCTAGCAGACTCCAGCTGGCAAGAAGTCTTGTATGTGTAGTTTTCAGGCTTCTCACTCTCTGTAACAGAGGTAGAAAAGAGCCAAATACCAGCAGACAGAATCTGGAACTGGATATATGCTATCTATTGTTTTTACTGTTGATTTTTGCTCCTAAGTCTTGTTTGTCTTTGTGTGCCTGGTTATTTTTTGGTACTGGCATTTTGAAATTGGAATAATTTGAAGCCTTGAGGCTTTTCATCTGATTGTCAGATTCCTGAGAGCCCTACCTGTCTGGGATATGGGATTACAAAAACGATTACGTATTAAAACTTTCTAATAGTTCAGCCTAGTAGAAATTACAATCTTAAATCATCTGGAGACTTCATTTTCCATGTTAGTAATAATTGACTGATTATTAATACTGCAATTGGTTCATTGATTCAGCAGATATTTGAGCTCCTTTGTGCTAGATGCTGGGGGTCAGTCAGTAAAGAGAAACAAATTTGGAGAGTGGTTGGCTATATAATTAGGGAATACAAACTTAAGTCATGTATACCGTTGGGAAGTGACAAACTTTCTGGATAAATAGAGCAGGAAAAGGGGACTTGGGAGTGCAGATGGGAGGATTGCAGTTGTCAAGTTGTCATTGAGAAGGTGACATTTGAATGAAAAGAGCCACTAGGACATCAGCAGAAGAGTGGAGCCAGTACAAGGATCCTAAAAAAGACCTGGAGGAGGCCGATGGGGCTGGGGTGGTGGGAGAGGGGTGAATGGACAAGGGAAGGAACAGATCGAGTAGGGCCCTGTGAGGACCCTGCTTGAAAGTGAGCCGATAGAGAGTTCAGGGGAATGAAATGATCTGCCTGGACTGAGAAGAATCACTCAGGCTGTGTGTTGATTGGAATACATTATCTTCCTAATTAAGTAAAAAGTTAATTGGGATTTCAGTAGCAAATGATCTTTACATCTTTACATGTTAAGCTTATTCAGGAATCATGTAGCGCCTGTCATGAGCATAGTACTTCCCGGGTAACCCAAGTGAATAACCCAAGTTGCCTTCTAGGATCCAAAGCAAATACAGTTTTATTTACCATATGCGACAGTTTATAAATAGCCATTCTTATGCAATCTTATTTCTTATGTTGAGGACATGTAGTTAATGATCAACTCAGTTAGCATTGGGATCTTAAAATTATTCCCATGTCACTTTTCAGTATAATTAACTAATGCTTTTGAGTCATAGCTCTCTTATTCTTGTTTTCCTTCTTTCTCACCAAGAACGCTTTAAATGCTTTTTTATATGTGATATAAGAATATATATTTTTTTCATCTGTGGAGCCATTTTGACTATTATGGTTGTTTTTCATAAAGACAGCTGCTCTGAGTCTTAAAGTACCATTTGTAAGCCTGTTGAAAAGTTTATATCTGCCCTAAGGTTTTCATATCTGTTCCATTAAGTGGAGAAAACCCACTTACGGTTTGAGAAGAACTGTAGAGGAGGAGGGCTGGGGACCATCAGTTTTACTTGTGTGCTGAGGAGTGTTTTGACAGTTTCCTGAGTATAAATAAAAGAGAAAGAAAATTAATGGTAATTTGGTCTTTGAATAATCAATAATAGAAATGTATGCAAAGAGGAGGAAATGCAAGATTTTCCACTCATTTTATTATTTCCACATTTTGCTTTTAAATTGAATTTAATTAAAATGGGCTAACCAGATATCTTGAGTTAGTCAACAGCTTGGAGAAAACAATGGGAAATAAGACAGGCCTTTGATAATGGTGTCGATATAGTAATTACTTATTTGGATATTTTGTTATTTTTTATTGAGGAATGAACATAGAAAAATTTTCAAGGTATAAACCTACAGCTCAGTGAATTATCTTAAAAACAAATACCCGTCACACATTAATGGTGGGATTGTAAAATGGTACAGCCACTTTGGAAAACAGTTTGGCACTTGCTGAAAAAGTTAAACACTGTTACCATACCTAGGTATATACTCAAGGGAATTACACATGCCTGCACAAAAACACATGCAGGTAATAATAGCAAAAAGTGGAAGCAACCTGAATGTCCATCATCTAATGAATGTATAAGCAGGATGTGGTATATCCATACAATGGAATATCATTCAGCCGTAAAAAGGATGAAGTACTGATAACATGCTACAACATAGGTGAACCTTGAAAACATACTAAGAAAAAGAAGCCAGTTACAAAAGACCACATGGTTCTGTTTGCATTCAGTGTCCAAAATAGGCAAAACTATGGAGACAAAGTAGATCGGTGGTTGCCAGAGCCTGGAGTGTAGGGTAAGGGGATGGGAATAGGGAGTGACTGCTGATGGGTACAAGATTTCTCTTTGAGGTAATGAAAATGTTCTGGAATTAGATAGTGGTGATGACTGTACAACTCGATGAATATACTAAAAACCACTGAATTACGCACTCTAAAAGGGTGAATTTTATGGCTTGTAAATTATATCAGCTGTTTAAAAAAAGACAATCTACATAACCTCCCAGGTTAATGAAAAATATAGACGGTGTCCCAGAAGACCCCCCAATTTCCTTCCCAATCAGTGCCCCAAGTTATTCTTGGGAGAAAAAATACAGTTGTTTCTACTGCTACCGTTTGCTTCTCTGAAGATGCCATTGTTTTAGATTAAACATGAAGCTTTATGCTCTCAGCACTTGCCAGGGCTAGCAGGAAATGTAAAGTCCCATTTTAATCAAATGCTTGCAATTTCATGGTACCAATGTGTCCTACCTTTGGCAGCAGTAATGTTTCCTGCCTTTCAAAACAAGTAACTACACACTCTCGACTTGCTCTTTTTTTCATAGAAACAATACAAAGTTTAAAAATTTTAAAACATTTTTTGATGTAGATTTTTTAAGTATATATATTGTTAGTCTGATCTCTTACTTTATCAGCAGCATGACTTTAATAGCTATTACTTATTTTATCTGCCTAATCATAGCTGCCCTTGTCCTCCCCCACCCACACTAGATATGAACTATTATCTTCTGGGGGAGCCAGATTAGCATTAACACTTCTTTTATTCTGTGTATGATTTCTGATATTAAATTTAAAAGAAACTACCCCTGAATGTTTTTATATGCTTTTAAATATTTTAAACCCAAAGTAAGGTCAATGTTGATTTTTTTTTCACTTTTCAGTGATGTCTTGGCATTACCCATTTTCAAGCAGGAAGATTCCAGCCTTCCATTGGATGACGAAACTAAACACCCGCCCTTTCAGTATGTGATGTGTGCTGCAACATCTCCAGCAGTAAAACTGCATGATGAAACGCTCACTTACTTGAACCAAGGTTAGTATGGCTATTTCATATTTTAAGGAAAGACTTCACAAAAATCCTAAATGGATGTTTTTGCATTATAGCCTAGATTACTGGCAATAATTTCAAATTAGATTCTTTTTTTAAATTTTATAACTTTAGGTAACAAAAATTGTAGGAACTTTACTGTGAGCCAACAAAGTAATAGTTTGTGGAAACTGATTTGCATAAAGAGGATCTGTGGAACAAGAGATTTATTACAGGGTTTTTCAGACAAAATCCACAGGAGGAGCAAGTAGGAAAGGATGTCAGTTATTTTTAGGAACAGTAGTTTCAATATGGAACTTGAGAATTAATCAGAAGTCCAGCTAGCAAGGAACCTGGGTCTCAGGCGTGAAGCAGGTTTGTGCTGAAAATAGACATAAGCTGTACCAAGATGGAGGCTGTGGCTAAAATAAATCATGTCAAATTTTGTTTACCCATATCTTGTTTATACTTCATGAGAATATTATATTTTGGTGATAGAAAAGTGACAGTGGGCAGAATGGAAAATAGAGATGTTGGGTGTAGAATTTACCATTGGGAATTAGAAGGGATTTTTTTCAGGTGTTCTTAGCAGTTTGGGCACAGGCCAATGTGACTTACCAGTGTAAACAAAAGTACTGTTATGCAGGAATTAATTTTTTGGATACTTATACTGAAACTATATGGAATTCTTATTTTTTAAAAAACTTGAACATTCTGTTATAAAAATAGTACTCACTATAGAAAAATTGGGAAATATGTTAAGGGATGAAGCTGAATATTTTGCAGTTGCCTCTCACCAAGATAACTAGTTGACATTTAGGTGTATTTCTTTGTGTGTTTATTATATATATATATAGAAAAAATTGGAATTAACATGTATTCACTTAAGAGTCAATTGTGATTTCTTTTTCATTAACTAGAATCTTTAACTTCTAGAACTACAGATTTTAGACGAGATTAACAGAATAACTTAATTCTAACTTTTTGTATATAAAGTTAGAATCTAGGAAGTTTTACTTCAGGTAATTCTATCTGTGGTACCTATGGCAGTACCCTAACTTTGTTATTCATGTTGATTTAGTATTTGGGTAGACATTCAGTTATTTGAAACTTACGTTTCATATTTGAAAGAACCTTAAGAGTTTATTTGGTGATCTGTTTGAGACACAAAAATACCAGAAGAAAAATGTAAGGGCAAAGATATTCATGGTAGCTTTATTTCCAATGACAAAAAAGGAAGTAACCTGAATTTTTCTTACATGAGGAATTGTTCATTAAGTTCTGTTGTCTGCATACCATGGGATGAATGAGTGTGTGTACACACACACACACACACACACACACACACACACACACACACCTGTTTAAAGGGACATGTTGGATGTTTCTGTCCATTGGCCTGGGGAAAATATGCGTAATTTATCACTATTATTGTTAAGCCAGATAAAGAAAGTTCATATTGATAAAAGTTGCAATCCACCAACTGTAGTGATGATTTATTAGACTTACATTCACTGAGTATTTATTGTGTATGAAGCATTGTACTAAATACTTTACGTCTGTTATTCAATTCCCACAATAACCCCTGGAAAAGTTTTATTAATCCATTTTACAGATTTAAAAGTTGAAGCTTAGAATAGTTGATTAACAAGCTCAGTGTCAATTTGGTCAAACTTAGATTTAAAAAAATTATTGAAGTATATACAGTAGTGTGCATAGGTATTAAGTGTACAACTCAGTGATATTTTTCCTTTGAAACTACTACCTATGTCTAATATTTCCAGCACCCCAGCAGGCTTCCTTGTGTCCCCCTTTCAGGTAATACTCTAGCTTAACTATTACTGATATAATAAATGCAGGTGATTTTCTTGGCGCTTGACTCTGCTCACTGCAGTATTAATGATGAGTGTTTCCTTGGTTGGGGGATTGTGTTAATTTATATCTTAATTTCTCCCAGTCTTTTAAGAAAAACAATGGGTAAGTGAACTGCATACGTAGATGTTTTTAAAAACATATATTTTCGTAATCAGTAAAAATACATTTGAGTAATCATAAAGGAATTCTAGTTTTACATACCTTTTAAAAATGAGACTTTAATACCTTTAATATAATGCTTCCATGAATATCAAATGTACGTATTACAGTGTGTATAGTTCTTACACAGACTTGTCTCCTAGCTTTATCACTTTGACAAAAGGTTCTGAATCCAAGATTTTTTATAAATTCCCTAAAATTGTTTTCAATTTTTTAATAAATGTATATTTTTATAAGGAGAGGCTCCATAGCTCTTTCTAGATTCAGGTAGATTTGGACTTGATCGAGATGTTGCTGAGAATCTTTCACCCCACCTTTTTAAAACTGATAGAACAGACAGACCTGGGTGGTGGGAAGAAGTGATGTTGATGATCCTGACCCTGTGTCTCGTGTGTTTGTCTTTTTTTAAGTCAACAAACTTAAGCTAGATTTTATTTACTAAAGATTAATCTAAGATCACATGAACTTGAAAAACACTTAGGTTAATTTTTATATTTCCAAGAATTTTAGAATGCCCAATTCCAATTTTATGGATGGCCTTTTCTAATTGTGCATGCAGAATTTTAAAAGTATCAAAGGATCCTCATCTTGGCCACTATTCTGCATGAGTGTTAATGAGAGACTGTAGTGGGCCTGGTTGGCCTGGGAGGCACGATTTCCCAGGTTAATTTTGAGATCTGCAGAGTCTGAACAAACTTCTAGGGAAAACCAGCCTTAGACAAGCCAGTGCAGTGACTGTACATATAGGACTGCTTATGAGGCAACCCCACAAAGATTCTTAGTCACCTAAGGCTACCTGAGCATGGGCCAGCGAGAGCTTACCGGACACTGCCAGAATCTTGACATTTTCTAGGACATGGTCCCCTCTCTCTGGGTGAAGCCTTCGCAGTGTGCCTTGCTCTTTGCCCAGGGGCTCCCACCAGTTTCTCTGGAACCGGCTGTGCTACCACACTGGACAACTCCCAGTGCCCAGCCACTGCTCAGCACATTCGGGGATCTGAACAACTGTCCTCACCCCATTGGCCATTTGGATTGGGAAGGCACATTTCAGAGCTACAGAGAGTTCAGTCTCATTTAACCAGGAAAGGTTTTGTTCACTCTCAGTAATCAGTCCAGTAAAAAGCCAAAATTAAAAGCAGCAGCCCATTTTTTTTTTCTTTTCCCTGGATTATCTCAACTCTTATCCACCACGAGAATTTTCTAAGAACAGCTTCAATAAATGTCATGGCCTGCTGCTTAGAACAAGGAAGCCCAGAAAAGACACTCACCCAAGTTCATCCGATGTGAAGCAGGGAGCCAGTGGAGCACATTGGGCCCGCGCTTATACCTGCACCAGGTCCAGGTCTGCAAGTGGTCCTCGGTGGGCTTCTTCAGAATCTTGCCAACTACACCAAGTAAATGTCCATATAAGAACATCCTAACCTGTAGAGAATTTTTATGAGTTTATTGGAGCCAAACTGATGACTAATGCCGGGAGCAAGATCTCAGATGCTCCCCTTGTGTCTTTATTTTTAATGCTATTAACAAAAGAGTTGAAAAGTTGAAAAATTAAAAAATATATATAAAGTAAAAAAGTTGAAGTAAGCTCAGGTTGTTATTTAAGAAAGAAAGTTTCGATAAATGAATGTAGCCTACATGTACAGTGGTTTTTAAAGCCTGTGGTCGTGTACAGTAATGTCCTTCACGTCACTCACCACCCACTCACTGACTCACCCAGAGCAGCTTCCAGTCCTGCAAGCTCTATTCATGGTAAGTGCTCTATACAGGTACCATTTTTTATCTTTTATACTATAATTTTACTGTGCTTCTTCTATGTTTAGATATACAAATACTTACTATTATCTGATGTTTGTCCGACGAATTGCTTAACTATACATTTCTCAGAACATATCCCCCTCACTAAGCAACACACTACTGTATTTGGAAATAATGGCGACAATTAATGAAAGCACAATTATCCCCGTTTTGTGATTATATTAAAGCTTTAGAGAGATTAATTTTTCCTAATTATTTAGATTATTGACCATGCTTTTTATAAAGACTTAAACTCAGGTTTTTCTGATTCCAGATTTCATTTTCTTAACCAGTAAGTCTCTATACTAGAATATTTCCAGTGTTTTCTAGGTTTTAGTTAATTGTTACATTTTAAATTTCGCAGTTCAAACAGATGATTTATATGCATGATTCAAAATTCAAAAGGTATGAAAGGGTATAGAATTAAGTCTTCTTCCCCTATCTCCCAGTTTTCAAGTCTGCTCATCTCAGAAGATTCTAATCATGGTTTATGACAGTCTTGTAGAACAAAAATATTGCATAATTACTATTTTTATTGAATTTATCCTAGTAAGCTCATTCGTTCATGTAATGAGTGAATTCTATGCTCAGGTGTGCTTGTGGTGAATATAAGGGTCTTGTCACTAAAGGATGAAATTTAAAAGAACTTCCATCTCAAGTGATACCTGGGAGAAGCTGTCATACTTAGTTGACAATGAAGTAGAAGTGCCCAGGATATATACATCTCTGCTGCATATTGCATATGCACATTATTCAGACACCTTTTGGTTTCTTTTAATTGACCAGTGATTTAATTATGTCTTTTCTGCATATAGAGGTGTTGAGAGGTAGAGAGGGCAGCAGTGAGTGGTTATCAGCAATCTCTGGAGCCAAGCTGCCTGTGTTTGGATCTTATTCTGCCATTTGCTAGTCCAGGCAAGTTTCTTAATTTAATACCCCAACATAATAAGGTAGTTGAGAATTAAATTGAGTAATATATGTAATGTGCTTATAAGCTGGCCCAGCACAACATGAGCCCTTGCTGCTGTTATTAATGTTCATAACTAAGTAATGATTTTTGATTGTACTGGAAGACCAAGTACTTTGACATTGGTTGATGCATTAGTTTCCTGTTGCAGCTAGATGAGCAATTTACAGATGGTAAGAACTAAACCCTGGGGCTAGATACCTGTGTAATGACTCGGGAAGTTTGCCAGGTTTGTTGGGAAGTATGACTATAATCTTTTAAATAAACCTGTAGCTGTCAGTTTTGAACTGTAGAAATAGCATGTTTACACTGCTTAGCAACTGGTAGGCAGAATAGTGGTTCCCCAAAGATGTCCATGTCCTAAACCCCAGAACCTGTGAATATTTTACCTTATGTAGCAAAAAGAACTTCACAGGTGCGATTAGATTAAGGATGCTGTGCTGGAGAGATTATCCCGGGTTATCCAGGTGAATACAGTGAAATCACAAGGTTCTATAAAAGTGAAAGGAAGGCAGGAGTCGGGTCAGAGATTTGAAGATGCTGTGTGTAGCTGGCTTTGAAGATGGAGGAAGGGGCCATGAGCCAAGAGATGTAGGCTGCCTCAAGAGTTAGAAAAAAGTAAGGAAATAGATTCTCCCCTGGAGCCTCTAGAAGGAACACAGCCCTTTTTTTCTTAGCCCAGTAAGACCCATTTTGGACTTCTTAACTCTAGAACTGTATAATTTATATAGTTTCAAGCCACTGAGTTTGTTATAGCAGTAATAGGAGACTAACACATCAGCCAAGGCAAACGTGTATTAGGTGAATGATCTCCAAAGTGATGCGAGATGAGCCACTGTTACGTGTATCACAGCTGTCTCCATAGTGTGGCCATCATTCAAGATTTTAACCAGACGCTCTGCATCCTACAGTACGCTTCTAGCTTATCTCTGAAGGCCCTGTCAAAGCTGGGTCTTGAAATTGGCATCTAATGAAGCCCTTGCATGCATGTGTGTATGTTTGTGTAAAATGTGTGTGTATATATATTCCAATATAGACTGTACACACATGTAATGAATATACGTGAATTTAAGTGTTATTTGTGGAGCATGTATATGTAATGGAATGAGAGTTGTAGACGGTTGCAAGATTGACAGCAGCAGTCTCCAACCCTTTTGGTACCAGGGACCGGTGCTCCTGTGAGAATCTAATGCCTGATGATCTGAAGTGGAGCTGAGCTGGTGATGCTAGCGCTGGGGAGCGGCTGCAAAGACAGATGAGACTTGCTCACCTGCTGCTCACTCTTACGGCCCAGTTCCTAACAGGCCACAGACTGGTGCTGGTCTGTAGCCTAGTGTTGGGGAACCCTGATATACAGTCCTGTCAAACAAGTGAATGACTAATGAATTTTGGTTACTTATAAAGGAATCAATACAGTTTACTTTAAACAGCTTTTGATTACTTAGTTTTTAATTTTAACATCGACAATTAAATAATTGGGGGGAAAAAAAAGAACTTTCGAAATCTTATTACCTGGATATCGTGTAGTGGCTTATTGCAAATGTATAATCAGCCATTCCAAACCAGGCAATTTGTCTCTTGGGAAGATTGTTTATCATAATATATCCTACAATATTTGTTCAGCTACTGAGAAAAGATGGTTACTTCTTACCATTTTACTCAGCTTTTTGAGTATAAAATTATTCCCAGGAGAAGCTCCTGAAGGCTTTGTGTTGCAAATATTAGTGACTGACTGGATATTTGTGGCTTTACATAAAACATTGCTTCTCCAGCTTCAGCATGCATTGAGATTGACCCACCTAGAAGGCTTATCAAAAATAATTGATGGACCTCATATAGAGTTTCTGATTCAGTAGGTCTAGAGTGGGGCTGGAGAATTTTCATTTCTGACAAATTTCCAGGTGATGCTGATGCTACTAGTCTGGGGACCCGTGCTAATTTTTTATTACTTTGACTATTCAGGCAAATATGTAAGCTTCCCCTCACCGTAACCTTTTATAGATGGGTTTTTCTCAGAGGAGGGTTGGCACCGTTTTTTGGCCATAGATTGGTTAATGCCAGTAGCTTCCTCTTAAAGGAGTTTCCAAATTGCTCACCTTCTGCCTTTTGGGCAGTTCTTGCTCAAGAATATCTGCCATTGTGTAATTGTGTAACATTGTGTAGTCTTAACTTCATCAGTCAGGTAGAAATTGGAACAAGTTTGCCAAATTGTATTGATGCCTTAGAGTGTCAGTTTTAGTACTATTTTGAACAACAGAAGTACAGAGTTTAAAAACCGATTTTGTATTTCCCTGGTTACACTTGAGCAGCTGTCCTCTACTCTTAGGTAACAAGAAGAGTCAAGTCTCTGACTTCGTGGAGTGAAAAACTGTAGTCCCAACATGGAACCACAAGAGGGTGACGTGAACACAGCTGACTCTCACTTTGAGCAAGGATTTAGCTGGAGGCTGGCCTTTCTTTTATAGCTCTAGCTGAGTCTTTGGTGCTTTCACACTCATAATGAGTGAGACTTCTGATCTCAACCCCTGGATTTATTCCAGATTGGCTCATTGCTGCTGTTGACTCAGAAATACCTGCTCATTTGGAAGCCATATTCTACTTGGAGAATCCTCTAATAACCAATATTAGCTACTTTGCAAATGAGTTTTAGGCTCTAGGAAATAGCACGCCTGTTGGATTTTAAAAAATACAGTCATGTGTCACTTAATGAAGGGGATATATTCTGAGAAATGCATTGTTAGGTGATTTTATTGTCGTGCAAACACCACAGAGTGCACTTACACAAACCTGGTTGGTTTAGCTTACAACACACCCAGGCTATATGGCATAGCCTATTGCTCTGGGCTACAAACCAGTACAGCATGTTACTGTACTGAATACTGTAGGTAGCTGTAACACAGTGGTAAGTATTTGTGTATCTAAGCTTAGAAGAGGCACAGATTTAAAATGGTACACTTGTATAGGGCACTTAACCACGAATGGGGCTTGTAGGACTAGAAAAGTTGCTCTGGGTGAGTTAGTGAGTGGTAAGTGAACATGAAGGTCTAGGACATTACTGTAATGCATTGTGCTAGGACATTGTGATGGCTACAGCGCCACTAGGTGATAAGAATTTTTCAGCTCCAGTATAATCTTATGAGACCACCATTATATATGTGATTTGTCATTGATGAAATGTCATCACGTGGCACATGACTGTCACTTGTTAATTTCATTTTACACCATAGATTTCCTGGAGGTTAGCTTTGGTTCTTGTTTTAAAGTTCTATATTAGGGCCTTAGAAATACATGCTTTCAACTTAGCCAAGTCAGGGCTGCCACATCTTGGGCTCCATCTTATCTGGAGTCCATTTGGGGATGCTAGACCTACAATCTGTATTTGAAGATGGGTGGGGACATGAACTCACAACAGTTTTATTTTTCAACTCTGTCAGTGCTTTTGCATTTCTAAGCCAAAAAAGGATTTAAAAAATCAAAACATAAAAGGTAAATTCAGAAGATAAAGCTAAAAATAGGACTAGTAACTCAGAATATTGCTATTTATGTGAACTTTGTACTTCATTAATAGTGGAACCTTTTTTATTTTTCAGTTAGAACCTAGACTGATATTTCAGGAAGCTATGTTATTAAAATAATTATGGAAGGGGATCAGATAGAAGGAGAAATTAAACCAATAAAAATCTTGCACTTCACTTAGTGTGTATTACCATTGAAGAAAATTGTTGGTGGAGAGGAATTTCTAAATTAGTTGAGGACATGTATAGTTTCCAACAGGGAAACCAGTTGAAGCTTAAGTATTACAGAACCTTAAAAAAAAAACAACAAAAACTTGCTTTTAGAATAAACTACAGTGCTGTAATACAGGAGCAATAAATCTTGAGATCTGTTTGTGGAAACATATTGAACTTTATATTGAGCATAGATGTATGCTCGTTAGGTTGACTAGGAAAAATAATACAAAAGATAGGACCATTGAGATTTCTTCCTTAATTTTACTTTTTTAGTCCTGGGTATTTTGAGGATCACAAGATAATCTTGACGAGACAAATTTTCTCTCCCTCCTTGGCAGCCAAATGATAGGTCTTCCAGGAAACTGTGCACTTTGTACATCTCCCATCTTACTGGCTGCTTTTTGGGGGTTATTCTCTTTATCCCAGAGAAGTTCCTTCGCCCTCTCTTTTTCTCCACTCCTTTGATGATCCTGTCTTTAAGTAGCTATAACTAACAACTGTAGCCTGAAAATCTCCTATTAATATCTCCAACAAGGATCTCTTCCTCTTAGTGCCATATTTGTAAATCAACTTGATTACTGATTGAATGTCTAAAGAGTACCTCAGACTTAATGTATTCAGTTGCATTCTTGATTTTTTTTCCCCCCAAGTCTACTCCTGCAATGTACCCCATGTCAACAGATTCCTTGGCCAAAAACCCGGAGTAATCCTCAACTCTTCTTTCACACTTTACATCTGATACACCAGGCAGAGCTTAGGCTCTGCCTTCAGCATCTCTCCAGAGAGCACCTGCCACTCTCATTTCCTCTCCTGTTGTCAGTATGTGAGTGTGATTGTTTCCCTCCAGCCTTGACCAACTAGAGATTCATGCTAACCTGACGGCAAAAAGTGATTTCAGTGTGGTTTTAATTTGCATTTCTCTAATGGAGGTTGAATGTCTTTTAATATGTTTAAGAACTGTTGGCATTTCCTTCTTTCGTTAACCACAGGTTCATGTCATTCGCCCATTTTTTTTTTTCTTCTAGGGATGCTGGACATTTGTTAGTGATTTTGTAGGAGTTCTCTATGTTTCAGGGAGATTAGCCCTTTGTGTGTAATATGAGTTGCAGATATTCCCCTTGCATTTTTTTCTGTTTGTCTTGACTAATCAGAATCCTTGATTTGAAGGATACAGTATTTAACTTAACAGGTGCAGCCAGATTGCCTTTCAGAAAGACTTTATTAGTTTTTATCCCCCTACATTTTATGTTCTTATTTTCTCTTCCATTCTTGCCCACTTGATTTTTAATTCAAAATTTTTTGATCTGATAATTAGCACAAATGTTTTATTTTAATGTCCTTAATTTTTACGAGATCGGGTGTTGTTTTAAATGTATAATGGCATGTTTTTCAGTGATACCTATTCATATGCTTTATTTTAAAAATTATTTTTTACTCTTCTTTCTGACTTCAGATCCATCGTTAAGTATGCTGCAAATTTAACTTTTTAAAAATGTCTCTTGCCATGAAAGTACTTTTCAGTTTTAATCTCTCTCAATCTGTCGAATGAATTTAAGGATTGTCCTTAGTAACATACTATATATAGTTGTTTTCCTTCACCAGCCTTGGAGTGGTTTGGTTATATTTTGATGACCTTTTGTTATATTTGACCCTATGATTTAGTACCCTTTGTATATTTTTTATAAGCCTCACTGGAGTGTGGATAACATATTGGTAGTTATATCATAAAGAGCTTCAACTTTATATGGTGCTAGAAGCACCGTCTAATTCCTACTGATTTTCTGTATCTCAAACCATACTGTCCTTTTTATTATTTAATAACAGGTGATCCAGAATTATTTTTGTGGGTTTGAAAGTATGTTATTGGCTATACTTGCCCCAGGCCGCCTACCTCTGACTTATATGAAAGATAAATAAACTCCTTTTATGTTTTTAGAAAAAAAAATATTAACTTTTGGCAGCAGCTTATTTTCCTAATTAGATAGATTGGTGTGTGAATATCTATTTGTATTTTCTTATGGACACTAAGTGAACAGTGAGAAAAATGTGAGTTGAGTTTATTGTACACAGGATTAAAATTTGACCTCGGCTCACACAAAAACCTGTACATAGATGTCCATAGTGTCATTTTTCATAATAGCCGAGAAGTGGAAACAACCCAGGTGTCCATTAACTGATGAATGGATAAACAAAATTTGGTATGTTCTTGCAATAGCATAATATTTGGCCATAAAAAAGGAATGAAGGACTAATACATGCTACAACGTGCACGAACCTTGAAAACATTATGTTTAGTTTTTATAGGCCACATGTGCAATTCCATTTATATCAAGTGTCCAAAGTAGACAGATCCCTAGAGACAGAAAGGTTGATTACTGGTTGCAGGGGACTTGGGGGATGGGAGTGATAAGTAGTGACTACTAGTGGGTATGAGTTTTTTTGGGAAGTGATGCAAATGTCCTAAAATTGGTAGCAGTGATGGTTGCACAACTTTGAATATATCAGTAAAACTGTTATTTAAAATTGGTCTCAATGCATGTATGCAGTAGATGAATTTAATATAAGAGAATAACAGGTGAGAATGAAAATAAATCGCCAAAGAAACTCTTCAGTCTTCTGTAATAGTGTAAGAAGGAAAGGATTGTGTGATTTGCAGGAAAGAAAGGTGAACCTGAATTTGCTTTTCTAGCAAATTAACATTGGGTAATTGTATGTTTTGAGAGACAGTTAAATTTTTATGTTAAACAGAGTGATTGATTATGGATTGTTTTTGATACACAATTTCTTTAAATAGGTCAGTCTTATGAAATTCGGATGCTGGATAATCGGAAAATGGGAGATATGCCTGAGATCACTGGAAAATTGGTAAAGGTAAGTTCAGTCCCTTTAAATTCCTAAGAGATAATGCCGTGATTTTTAAAAGCAGTTTTGCTGCAAGAGTTTTTATTAAAAATTTATTTAATTTCACTTTAAAAAGTAATGGCTATATTAAAACTCCTAACCTTTTAAGCTGCATTTTGTTAACTCATCTGTAAAATAGAAATTATAGCAGTTGCTAAGTAAAGTAAATGTGAAAGCTCTTTGAGAAGGTACCACAGAAAAATTAGTTGCAGCTGTGGAGGGGATAGCCCTACTGTCAACTGTGAAACTTTTATTCTTTTGAAGTAATAATGGGGAAAATATGGTAAAATGAAACTTTAAAAGGTCGTATTATTTCATCTCAAAATTTCTCAAGTAAAATTGGAAATCTCTGCACTGCTGTGTCTAAATGGAGAAGTCAGTCATCCCAGGTTCGGGAGGTGTCAGTGTTGGCTGGCCAACCCGTTGCTTTTAGGATATATCTTCAGAACCGTCTCGCCCCTTCAGTGTCATGCAAGGATGGTCCTTCTACCCTCTACCCATCATACATTCCAGTTTATTATAAATTCCATAGCATTAAGGGCAAGGTTTATGGAAGAACCTTAATTAGGAAAAGGCAAAACTTCATTGTGGCTAAGTATTATTAGCAAAGGAGAAGCAGACATGAGTTCTCTTGATCCTTCCCTCTTCCCCAGAGAGGCATGTCAGGGCCCAGGTGGTGCTGGGCCCTCCGTATGGAGAGGCATTCTATTGGAAATACTCTCCCCTCTGTGGATCTGACTTTTTGGAGGGTGAGCATGTGAAAGGCAGCTTTCTTAGGAGAATGGATACTAATACTAGTGCTAGAGAATTTGGCGTATCTGGGAAAACCAACTGCCCAGACCTGAAAGTACCTCTTCCACGTTAGGGGCAGGAAGCCCTCAATCCTGTGGGAGGTTGAGGGAAAAGATTTAACAGCTTTATAAACCCCATTCTAGGAGGTGAGGCTGATATATACAGTGAAGAATATGAGAGAGGGACAACAGTTAAGACATTGTGGGATATAAAACTTCAGTGAAAAGAGAAAAAGTCGTTATTTGGAAGTTCTGAATGAAAGGAGACACCTAGAGAAGCAGCAACAAAGGGGCCCCAACAATCATCCAGAAACAGAACACGCAGAAGGAGCATCACTGACTACACTCAGCACGCTCGCGTAGTTCCCAGGCACCTCTGATAACCCAGCGTTTGATCCCCAAGTCCTCCACAACAGGAGAGTCAGAGATCATGGGCTCCAGAAATTAAACACTAAGTGGTTGCAGAATATTTTAGGGATCCTCTAGCTGAAAAAGGATGTGATTTTTAAGAAATCCACCCTGTAGTTTTTGGCAGTAGCAGACTGTAGCTCTGGATCCCAGGCAAGCTCTCTAGACATGACTGGGTGTATTCCCGCACACCCACCAAAAAACAGACGTGTGGCAGGTGAAACTGATGTAAGATCTTTTCAGAATTAACCCTTTCCAATCTGCCAGCTAACTGGGGACACTGATGCTTTCAAAATGGTGCCTCTGTCTAGGTAAAATACGCTGGTGTAACGCCAGCAGAACGCCCACTCTGCACTTAGAGCTGCACGGTCCCTCCACTGTTACCAATCTACCTCATAAGGAAGTCGTTTTTGCCTTAATTACTTAACTTGCATTAATTCTGTGTATTACAAGTTTTTACATGTTTTAATTTGGAATGAAATCCAAGGAAGTTGAGCTTAAAGCAGTCATCGACTTAACTGTGCCATTCCAAGTTAATCTGACAAGTATACTTACTAGCTTGCCAAAAATATTTTAAACGTTAAGTCTCTCCTATCAGACTGGTTATTTCTAAATCTTACCACCTATTCAGGGATCTTTCCCAAGGAAGCCAACTTGTCTTCACTGATAAAGGACAAACTACTTCAGAATCTTCAATGCTTTGATGGAAACTTAATTTTGGCATTGATCTAGATGTCAAAGTTTGTTATATTTTCCTCAGAACATTGAATAATCATGAATGAAGAACTCAGTTAAAATTACCATTTAAAAAATGAGTTAAAATAATGAATTAATAATTCTATCGTCCAGCAAAAAATAAAAAATGAAGAAAGCACAGGAGGGAATACATGAAACAAGACTGGCAAATTGCTGATAACAATTGCAGCTGGTAGAACTTATTACGAGAACACATTATATAAGTGCATTTAGCATATGCCACCCACATGATAAGTACACGTGGATTCATCAGACCGTTCTCCCTACTTCTGGGCATGTTTTAATTTTACAATAAGAACTTAAAAAAAAAGTGTTCTAACATTTCTGAATCCAGTTTTAAGGACCTCAATACAGGGCCCATCAAGTTCTATTTCATTTTATAGAAGAATCTATGATGAAAACAACTTTTCAACCCTTCTTACATGGATTTAAAAAAAAACCCAGCTCATCAGAGTTATCAAATGTAATGTTCATGACAACAGAATTCGATCACTTCTTCTCTTAAAAAATATACGCTAGGTTGAATTTTAACCAGGTGTGGTACAACTGGCAGATCTGTTCAAAGGTGAGCTGGGTGCCCAGTGGCTTATCTCACAACAACCCAGCTGGGACCACAGCATGCTGAGAATGTCTTCACATTTCTAAGTTTCTCAGGTACTGGAAAATGAGAGCTGTTAGTTATTAGCCATAGCTATTTATCATTAGAGTCCAGCGAATCCAAATAGGGCTTTGTCACTGACAACGATGCTGATGGCTTTCCAAAATGGTGAATCCAATCGGTGTTTGCTACGTCAGGTGAGAATGCCAATAGGAGAGAATAAAAAAAAAAAAGACCATTTAACTCACCCTCTAGGGAAATGACCAAACCCACTAATTGAACACAAACATGACAGTCTCAAAGTGCAGATGGCAAATGGAAGAATGGGTAAATAACCTCTCTCCTCCTTTTCCAAGTAAGTTGGGAATCTCTAGAGTCAGAAAGAGAAATCTGGGAGTCCACTCCAGGTTGGCAAGACAATGATCTAGTGGGGACCAGTAATTAAGGCAAAAATGACTTCCTTATGAGGTAGATTGGTAACAGTGGAGGGACCGTGCAGCTCTAAGTGTAGAGTGGGCGTTCTGCTGGCGTTACACCAGCGTATTTTACCTAGACAGAGGCACCATTTTGAAAGCATCAGTGTCCCCAGTTAGCTGGCAGATTGGAAAGGGTTAATTCTGAAAAGATCTTACATCAGTTTCACCTGCCACACGTCTGTTTTTTGGTGGGTGTGCGGGAATACACCCAGTCATGTCTAGAGAGCTTGCCTGGGATCCAGAGCTACAGTCTGCTACTGCCAAAAACTACAGGGTGGATTTCTTAAAAATCACATCCTTTTTCAGCTAGAGGATCCCTAAAATATTCTGCAACCACTTAGTGTTTAATTTCTGGAGCCCATGATCTCTGACTCTCCTGTTGTGGAGGACTTGGGGATCAAACGCTGGGTTATCAGAGGTGCCTGAGAACTACGCGAGCGTGCTGAGTGTAGTCAGTGATGCTCCTTCTGCGTGTTCTGTTTCTGGATGATTGTTGGGGCCCCTTTGTTGCTGCTTCTCTAGGTGTCTCCTTTCATTCAGAACTTCCAAATAACGACTTTTTCTCTTTTCACTGAAGTTTTATATCCCACAATGTCTTAACTGTTGTCCCTCTCTCATATTCTTCACTGTATATATCAGCCTCACCTCCTAGAATGGGGTTTATAAAGCTGTTAAATCTAATATCGATATTCTCATTCGATTTTCATCTGAATATCTAGATTTAACCTGGTTCTTACTAACTATGGAATAATCAAAATCATGCCATTTTTCTGTGCTACACTTTCTTCTGAGAGATCAGCCTGCTGATGAATGTGAACCTGGGGTCACCAGCAGCCCGCACACTCTCAGTGTGAGGGCTTCGCTGCCAGCTGGCAGTGGTGGCAGGCATGTCCTGGTGGACTTCCTGGGCAGGCCCTGCAGACGTAGGTGCAGGTGGGGGGATGGACGTGGATTGGGACGGCGACCGAGCCTTTCTAGACTTCTCCCACATTGGTCCTGACACTGACTTGCTGCTTTTTTAACTGCCTCAAATTAAAATATGTTGCTTTTAAATGATTCCCTTAAAAACGTTTCTCAGCTATGTTTTGGCTATTACTTGGGTTGTGGGGAAGGCAGGAACACTAAACTAGTAATTATATGTATTGCTAGCAAATTATTTACCTAATTCAGACCAGCAGAGTCTACTGGAAATATTATTCTATCATAGTCTGAGAAACAGTTATTTATAAATGTGTCAGAAACACGAGTTAGTACAAATCTGGTATCTGACTGCATTGTGATGACCTGTTGATTTTGTTCCTGGAATGAAACAATGGCTGGCTCCCCGGGCCTGTGGGAGGTGAAGGCAGGATGGTCGGTGGAGAACAGACTTGGCCTAGTGTTAGCAGAGCTGAGTTAAAGCCTTCCCTCAGGAACTCGAGTGTTTAGATAAAGTGGAACTTGGTGGTTTTCTTTTTCTTACCTCAGATAACCTCACTTTCAGGTTAGTTAAGAGGGAATTTTGCATGTAAGTTCTCTTTGGGTGGGCTGGGTGGTGGGGGGCAGATCTCCCCCTGCCCCCATCTTTTTTAAGAAACTCAGTTATTACCTATTATTTTAAATTAACAGTTTTATCATTATGCCTGAGTTTCTCGGTCTCTGTTTATACCACCTTTTCATTTTAGTAATTCTTGTGTGCATCTGATATTTTCTTCATAGAAATGTAATTCTTGCTCATGAATTTTATGGGCATCTACCTTAATTTTTGAATTGCACTATCAAATTTTTAAATAAAAATTAAACCTAATTAACCATTATATTTGGGCTTTTTATTTCTGAGTTATAATTCTTTGAACCTAATAAGTATACCCATAATCTAGGTATACAAGAGCAAAACAGTTAACTTATAAAATGTTTGAAAGTAGAATTTGTTTTTGTATGCTCTTCTATTATAGAAACGCATAAGAAGTGAACACGCTTCTGCATTTTAGGTGGAACAGTTTAAAAGTGCTCATTTCCCCATTTATTCCATAGAGCATCATAAGAGTTGTGTTCCATGATAGACGGCTACAATATACAGAGCATCAGCAACTTGAAGGTTGGAAATGGAATCGCCCAGGAGACAGACTTCTCGATTTAGGTACAAGTGACTGTCAGGAGGCCATTCAGAGAGAGATGAAAGCTGTCTGTACCTGTATTGGTACCACATGTAATGATGTGGAGAGAGTTTAGGTGTGGGTGGATCCTGTGCACCTTGTTTTATATTTTAAAATGTTGACCCTTGAACAAGCCCGGGTTTAGGGGTGTCAACCCCCATGCAGTCAAAAATTTTCATATAATCTGATTCCCCCAAAACTTTACTAATAGCCTACCCAAATAAACTATTAACACATATTTTTATATGTTATATGTGTTATATACTGTCTTGTTACGATAAGGTAAGCTAAAGAAAAGAAAATGTTATTAAAATCATAAGGAAGAGAAAATATATTTACAATATTTATTGAAGAAAATGTTTGCATAAGTGAACCCGTGCACTTCACAGCATGTTCGAGGCCCAACTATAGTTTTGGGGGGGATTTTTTTGAGTTTAAAACCATTTATTTACTTCTTACTTAGCACTGTCCATCGTATTCTGAATAAAATGAAATAGAAACCCATGGTGGGAGAAAGTATGATACTCATTAGGTGGGTTTTGATGTTTAAGTGGTTGACCATATAGAACATTAAAGAAAAAAGTTCAGCATGGAGGTATAATATTTTCATTAGAGCATAATCATACCTAGTAAGTTGTAAGCTTTTAAATTATTAACAATGGATGAGTTTCTGTGTAACTTCTTCTTAAAATATAGATATTCCAATGTCTGTGGGAATAATTGACACAAGGACAAATCCAAGCCAGTTAAATGCGGTTGAATTTCTGTGGGACCCTGCAAAACGCACATCTGCTTTCATTCAGGTTTGGATTTTTTTTGCGTTACTAGAAGTATACTAGCCTTGTCATTTAAAAGGCCATGGATGAGACTGAATTCTTGACACATGATATCATTTTCTTTAAAAGCTTATTTGTAAACTATCTGTAATGTCTTTTTAAAAATATACAGTTAAATTGCAGTTAATCTACTAAATCCACCCTTTACAGACTAACATATAAAGACAGTCTGATATGTAAAGAATTATTCAAATGTTACTTTACCATTGATAGTAGTAACAATAATCGAAACTTCCATTTTTCATAAAATACATTATTCTTGAATAAAAGCTGCTATTTAAAAGGATATGATTGAATAAAGTGTAGTTTAAGATTCTCTCTAGCATTTTTTAAAAACATTTTAACACTGAAATTTTCAAATGTCCCCAAAAGAGAATAATAATAATGAATTCTCTATACTCATCACCTGGCTTCAATAGTTATTGGTAGCTTTTTTATTTTTAAGTTATTGATGGAATACTTTAAAACAACCCCAGGCATTTCATTTCACCCATAAATGTTCAGTTTATGTCTCCAGGTGAACAGTTTCTTAAAAACAAACATATATAAAATAAAATCAACAGTAATTCTAATACCCAGGATGTTCAGATTTGTAAGTAGTAGATTTAAAACTACTGAGCAAGAACTCTCATGTAGAAAAAGCCAGCTGCTTAATCCCAACCAGCCCAAGTAGGCTCTGGTTTGTGTGAACGGAAAAGAATCTTTGGTATTTTGAATTTTTGTTGTCCGCCAGTATTATCTCCAATTAATAGTCACTAGGGACGTAGTTCATCTTAGTTGAATATTTTCTCATACTGTTTGTCTAACAGGGTAACTAGTTATGTTCTGGATGAAAGTGATGTTAAGAGCGGGCCTTAAATCTCAGGTCGTGTACATTCATATTGCAGAGATCAGTTTTAATTTTGAGTTAGTAGAAGATGGGATATGTAGCAGCCAGAAATTACCAAAGTCTTGTTACTAACCCTGTAAGGTGCCCTAAAGCTGTCTTCATGGTAGTACTAGTAGAGGGGGCAAAAGTGGTGGAAGAAGAGAACTGCCCTCAGGATCCTCAGTGAACTCTGAAGAGTTGACATAAGTTTAGATGGATACAGGTAGGACAAGTATTGGGCTTTCTGGACGGTGGAAATTCCCCAGACAACGTGTCCCAAGTCTTGTAGGTTGGAACAGCAGTACGATGATTGGGCAGAGTGGCGTAACGGCAGTAGAGGGTAAACAGTGGAAGCTCTGAATGGTGAGATGAGGATTGCTGTGGATTGAGCCACATGCAAAGCTCAGGACCCTTGGTCTGAGAGCAGCACAGGGTAGACTTAAAACTACTAGCAGGATCTCTCATGTGGAGATAGGGGAAGTACACAGTTCTGCCCCTAGGACCCATGGTCGGGCCAAGTCCCACCTTAGAGGAGAGGAATTGGAATGGAGAAGAAGGGCTTATTCCCAAAAAATTCAGAAAGACGCAGTTGGATCTGTGAAAGGAAAGCCATATATTAAAAGCAGTCAGAAATTCATGACAGATATCTGGCTAGTATGTGGGAGTTCCTTTTAAAGGATTTTGAATTTATAGAGGTGACAGGACATCCAAGAGGGAACAAGATTCAGCAGACAGTACTTTCCGTTTCGAATTGTTTTTTTAGGTACACTGCATCAGCACAGAATTTACTCCGCGGAAGCACGGAGGTGAAAAGGGAGTGCCTTTTAGGATCCAGGTTGACACCTTTAAGCAGAATGAAAATGGAGAGTACACAGATCATCTACACTCAGCTAGTTGCCAAATCAAAGTTTTCAAGGTAAGAGATGGAAACCAGGCTTTCAGTAATAAGGCCCAGTTTTACTTGTAAAGTTGTAGTCTGACGGATGAAATAATGTACTTTGTGTTTTAGCCTAAAGGTGCAGACAGGAAACAAAAAACTGACCGAGAGAAGATGGAGAAGAGAACTGCTCACGAAAAAGAAAAGTATCAGCCATCCTATGATACCACAATCCTCACAGAGGTAATGCAGAGCCGCATTTGGTGTCTGAAGAGAAGCAGAGGTTTGCATATTACACTGTTTCTGAGGATGAGTTTCGCTTCAGAGGGGTTGGGGAAGAGTGGGTGGTAGATCGACATGTTCTTTGTGAAATTTGTGGGGGAAATATTTTACGTACATTTTATAGTGGATTGGTTTCCTGGGTGGGATCTTGAATGAAGATGTTGAAATCCCAATCAGGTCTCAGAAACAGACCTTTAAAAACCTTCAAGTTGGCAAGAGTTTAAGTCGGGGCCTAGAATGTTTGATTTTTGTCACTGCTGGGGTTTTGCATTTTCTTTAACTTTGAATCTTGCTAGTCATGCAATTGTTTAATTGGATTGCAGAAACATAAAACAGGGTATTAGAATCTTTCTTTGTATAATGAAAAGACATTGATCCCAATCTTTGGTGTTTGTCCAGATGAGGCTTGAGCCTATAATTGAAGATGCAGTTGAACATGAGCAGAAAAAGTCCAGCAAGCGGACTTTGCCAGCAGACTACGGTGATTCTCTGGCAAAGCGAGGCAGTGTAAGGGACTTCTGCTTCTCTTTTCATTGTGCAAGAAACCTTGTGCAGTGTTAGATATAGGACCTACTTCCACCGAAAAGTAAAGCCAAATTTGTTCTTGATGTCCTTGTCTTGATTTAATTTGCTTTTGTTTAGACTTCTGCTTTCTGTTTGTTCCTCACTGAGGAAAATTTCCTAAATCTAACACTTTAAAACAAAGTTGACCATATTGGGTGGTTTTGGAGGGAAAGACGACACTCAGAAACGTGTTCCCTCCCCGTCTCCCTCCCTTCCTCCCTCCCTTTCTCCCTCTGCGCACACACTTCCTTCAAGAGCACTGGAATTTATTGAAAATACTTCCTTTAGCAAAATAGTTATTTTTGTGTAATTAAAAAAGGTTTTGTTTCCTCATGTATAACTGATAAGAAAATTTCATGGATATTTAGAGAAATGATGGCAGCAAGCTTGATATTAACATATGCAATACTTTGTGTCACATTTTCCTGCATGTAGCATAAGAATGTGTGGCTGTCTGTGCTTTTAAAAGCCTGTTTGGCAGCACTGGTCGGAAAAATTCTTTGACTGCATTAGCGTTTCTTCTTGGCACCTGCATTGTTACTTTATGCTTCAGGCCAGAATAGTGCACCTTGCTACACTCAGACCTGGTTCCCCCAACACACAGTCAGGAATTTTTGGTCGATTGTGAATTTTGTCAGCTTAAGTATAGCAAATCGTTAACTTTATGACACAACTCTTCATCTAACAGTCCAGATCAACTGTATACCCACAGTAGATGTAAACACAGAGCATTAAATGATTTTTATATGACTGTCATCATCTGTATTAATGGCTGCTCTATTCATCACTGCAGTATTTGTACTATCATGGTGCCAAAGATGGAATCTTCACTCTTAAACACATGTCTGTAATTATCTGTAGACTATGAATGTCACAAGCACTATCACAGGAACCTCATATCCACATTAAAGCATTGAGCGAAAATGTTTTAAATGCAGTAAAACTGAAAATGTACTCATCTCAATGGATGGGGAGCCCACATGTTGCGTTTTCTTTAACTGGGCTTTTTGATGCAAATCAAAGGTTTTGTGGAGCAGCCATATACTCCTTCCCCAAACGCCCGCCCCTCCAGTGTTGTTTTATCCTCTTCTGCTCTCCCAGCTGAAGACTCACAAGTGAATCTTAGTAAACTTTTGGGGGGAAACCCCAGTAACTCGTCACTTTTCCCCTCTTGTTAAAAACTGTTAAACTTATTAAAAGGAATGGGTCGTGATAATTCATAAATTAAGGAAATTTGTTCAAGCCCAGAGCTAATCTGAATATGGTAGAATTATCAGTAAATTATTAATGATTCTTAACTAAGTCTAAAGTATGCAAAACGTCAGCAGTTCATTGGCCTGGGATTTCACATCTTCCTAGTGCGTGTGCTGCCCTGGGCTGTGTTTGGTTTGGTAAAGATACTTCTAGGGGTTTTTAGAGCTGCTCTTGGAAACCTGTTTAAAAATAAAGTACAGATTAACACCTTAAAAGAGACAGTCTGTAGCATTTCATATACTTCTTCAAGTGCCTACAAAGGAAGGCCAACATTTCTTACAGTTAGGATAGCTACGATTGGCTTTCAATAGAGAAGGGATATCCAGGCTTACCTTGGACAACAAAACCCTTAGTGTGTCTGTCAGTCTTTGCCTCTGAGCTGAATTTTATTGGCTCAAATCTGGGCTTCCAGTTTCTAGAGTCTAAGATGGATCATTTTCTAATCTACCTGAGGAGGGACTTTGTTCGCAGTATATCAAAACTGTGACTGTAATAGAGTCCAGGCCAGGCCAAGTAGCGCTGGAGCCTTAATGAACTACAGATTGTCTTCAAGCAGCACAGGCACCGTGGTACCAGTGCTTGCTTTTAAAGACAGGGAAGAATGACAAGGTATTTCTTTGCCTTTACCTCCTGGGTTGAGACCGCTAGAGAACTTATAAAACACAGGCAGTCAGTCAGGTCTTGGTGTTTCATTCAGCCTGGCCATTTATAGCTTAGAATCCATTATTTTCTAAAAGTAGAGGCCTCCTAATAGGGCCGGTTTCCTAGTGTTCAGTGAATTGAGTCTCATATTTATTGGTCAGGTTTTAGATGCCAGCTGTTAACAGCCTTACTGCTGAAAGAGTCTGGTTGTGTAAAAGTGAAATAGGTATGTTTATGAAGCTTCAGTCAGTTCGGTATCTCCACCGTGTTACTCCACCATACGAACTTGGTGCTTTCGATGGCTTCATTTCCTCAGTACACAACTGGCAGTAATTACCAAAGCAAATTTGGGGAGGCTTGATGTTAAAGGTTTACATTATTTAGATGAGCATATAGCTACATTGTAGTATTTTGTATCTGGGGGGAGGAAAATCCTCCTCATGTAGCAGGAAAATCTTGCAGGTCATGGAGATAACTATGAGCATTGACACCCACAAGGTATTCCATCTGCCGCTTGGCTCACAGGGTCCTGGGTTCCTCAAGCTGTATAAGCTGGGGGCAGTGGGGGAACTGTTCTGTGAGATGCAAAGTAAAACAGCAGCCTTAGTTTAAAAAGAGTAGGCCTTGTGTAACATTTATAGTAAAGTTGGTAGGCCATGCAGTAAGTTTAGCAATGCTGTCCAGCCAGATTAGATTTCTTTTGTAAAAGTTGATAGTAGTTGAAACAATAAGTCTGCAGTCATTCCCCCATTTCTGAGGGGCTACATCATGGGTAGTTGTAAGGATTGTTAAGATCCAGGATTTGTTTCATTTTCCTTGTTTCCATGTTTCCGATGGGCGTCAGATGACTGCTTTAAACTCCTGTCACCACTGGAGAGATGCAGTTTCTGCCTTCAGGTGCTTCACAGTCTCTTAGCGCCTTCACATTAATGGTCGTGACACGTACACACAAAAGGATTTCGAAAATGATATAATCCCTTATACATTTTCAGGTTGACATCTGAAAGTTTTTATTATAAATTTAAATAGTTGCAAAGGAGACAATTTTCTGGCAGAGTAAATAGTTACATTTACAATTTAAGATAAAACAATTTGAAGTGTTTTCTGTGGAACTACCTAGCAGTTTGACACCCACCATTGTTCATTTAAAAAGTTCATGATCAAGCTCTTTAAGTCTGAAATTTTATTCTGCTCTTCCTTCTTGATCTCGTTTTCTCATTCATTCCCCTTAAATAATTTTACCCTAGTAAGACATACTTTGGTGCTTTCAAACATCACCCTGATTATTTATTTGCAACAAACTTACATAAATTGAAATTTAATTTTTTTAATTTCCTGTAACCATAAGCTCTTAAATCAGTTGAGAGATTTTAAATTTATCATTATTGGTCCAAGTTATCAAAACAAATTGTACAAATTTAGATGAATAAATATAAAAATAGAAATGTTATTGGAAATACATCCTGAATGACAAGACAGGGTAAACCGTAATTAAATTCTAGATTTTTTTTTTTTTACTAAATAAGAAAAACTTGTTTTAGATAGGTTGATTTTACTTTCAGCCAGGGTCATTCAGGTCTTAGAAGTCCTTTTGATTTTTTTTTTTTAAATGGGAAAAGTGATTAAGAAAGGGTACCCTTGAAACCAAGGGCATTCTCGGGCAGATAGGTTTTAGAAAGAATACCCACGGGTGAAATGGACCCCTCTGTGGCTCAGATTCGAAGACTTGTACTTGACACCACCCTGGCCTGCTCAGCATGCTTTGACTTTAGCTTTTTCACCTCTTCTAATTGTAATAGTCAATGTGCCTTTGTATCTTTGCTCTTTCTTTGGTCAGAATTGTGCTTGAGCTAAAAAACATTTTAGTTCACCATGCCCCTTCCAGAATATGTGAATAGTAAATACATGTAGATAGATAGGTAGATATAGGCAGTACCATATGTAGTTGATGTATTTTGGTGCTGGGCCTGTCTCATCTTACTTGGGGATTATTAATCTTAGAGAAATCAAGGAAGCAAATAGTTACTGGTGAGGGCAAAAGGAGCACTGGGTAGGACAGAGCCACTGTCCCTGTCATTGTATGATGTCACATGTTGTTTATGAATCCTTTCTTGCCTCTATACTCTTAAACCTTGATAAGCACCTATTGGAGAATTGATACAGAGGCAGGTGAAGATTCTCGAAAGCAAATTGTACATAAGTATACATTTAAAACGCCTTCATAAGTTTTTGCTGCTATCGTCACTTCAGGTCTTCTCTAAGATTAATGTGTCTAGATGCATACAGCAAGTAAAAATTTTCCTTGCCACACAGAAGTAAATGTGATATGTTTCTACAAGGTTGCTTGATGAGTGTCAGGTGTCTTGTGTTTTATAATCTTGCATTTGGTCAGACTAGAGTGAAATTCAAAACCATTCCTTCCATATCCTTTGAAAGCGTATCACTAATTTATTTCTGTTTCTGTCCTTAGTGTTCTCCATGGCCCGACACCCCCACAGCCTATGTGAATAACAGCTCTTCCACAGCGCCCACGTTCGCCTCTCCACAGCAGAGCACTTGCAGTGTCCCAGACAGGTATCTGGCTCGTGTGATTGTGCGCCGGAGGCTTCACTTCCCTTCACTTCCCTTTCTGTCAAGTTACAGTAACCTCTCAGTTGTATATGTGAAGTATGTGATAATGGGGAATAGCCTCCTCAGTTCAGGGGGAAATCATCTTTCTCCACCTCCTAGCCTTTGTGCTCCTAGCCCTTTCTGGCTCACACGTTCACAACTGTGGAAATTGTAGGAAAGGGGCCATTTTCAAGATACATTCTTTGTGAGATAAAAAGAATATTAATAGAGTTCATGGATAGAGAAGGACGGAGTTATTAAGGTGAAACTGACTCGACTATGTTAAGACTGCATTTATTATAAAGTATGCTTGTGTTTAATGCTCACCATATCAAACAAGGGTTATTTTCTGCTCTATTTCTTCTCCCTCCCAGTAGATACACTATTTTTTTTTCCCGATTAAATTTTTAATGTTGAAGGGCTTTCAACTTCTAAGGAATTACTGTGGTTTTGGAAACGGAAATGGTTGACTTTGTTTATTCTATTATCTGGCCTTGACATGCAACCGACAGTCTAGTGAGCTCCGGGTGGGAGCAGGAGCTGCGTCTCAGGCATCCTGAAGATGCCGCAGTGGTGCCCAGAGGGGACTCTCCGTTACTGGGCTTTGCCGAAGAACCAGTGCCGAGTAGGTCAGATCAGAAGTTCCCTATTGTCGGGAAGTTTCTTGCTGGGAAGGAAAATTATGAAAGATGACAAAGGAACAAGTTCTCTTTATACTTTGGTTATTCTGACAAGGTGTGCTGTAAGAAAATACTACAGACCGGGTGGCTCATACACAACAAGAATATATTTCTCACAGTTCCGGGGGCTGGAAGTCCTAGATCAGGGTGCCAGCAGGGTTAAGCGCTAGTGAGGATTCTTCTCAGGGTGGCACACTGCTCACTCCATGCATCCTCACATGGTAGAGAGCAGAGCATTGGAGGCACACTCTCTCTTGACTCTTAGAAGGCCACTGACCCTACTCACGGGGGCTCCACCCTTATGACCGCATCTAATCCTAATGAATCCCAAAGGCTTCACCTCCTAATACTATGTCACACTGTGGGACAGGGTTTCAGCACACGAGTTTTGAGAGAACACAAACATTCAATCCATAACAGGGTCTGATGAGAAGACAAACAACATACTTTTCTCAGAGGAGATGGTGGATACACTAATGAGGCAGCTCGTTTTTGAGGTTATTGTGCTTTTAAGAGTAGAAAAACACTCTTGGACTCAGGAGAGACCAGGAGGCCAGCATGTTACTATATAGTAGGGTTCTTCTAGTTTCACAGTCCAATCTGAACAACCCTAGAAAATGGTTATGATTTTAGAGACAAGCTGTGAGTTCACGTATTCACTAGTTGACTGGATATTTCCTGAGAGTCCACTGTATGCCCAGCACTGGTCAGATGCTGTGAGAGACAAACCCCTGTCAGAGGAGCTTAAGTTTTAGCGGGTGAAGGACGATGGTAAACAACATCATGAACCTAAGTAACTGAAGTACCAGTGTGTAGAAAGGAGTCGGGGCCCAGGCCAAGAAGGTGGCCACGTTCCCTGTGGAGTTTTTCTCATTTTCATTTTACCGTAGAAACAAGTATAGTGGTCTAAGTTTCTTTTGTCCTCCTGAATTTCACCGTCTTTAGTCATAGATAAATAATTAAAGGGATATCATTTTCTATTTTGTTTTAGGATTATCATACCATTTCTTATAGCTCATTGTTTTCTTAAAATTTTTTGTAGCTATTTTCAATGGTTTATCTTTCTTGGTTTCTCTTTTCCCCCTCTAACTAAAATGAATGAATATCCTTCATTTTCCTGTCACCCTGGAGCCCTTTTATTTCATAAAAAGAGAAAGAGGCACAGATTAAGATCGTATTCACTCCCTGACCAGTTGTGCCAACATTCTTACTGCAAATGTACATGGCTCTGTCACATCGTATCATTTTAAATTTACCTAGTTTAATAGCCTTGAATGTCTCTCTCTATATATATATAAAATGTAATAATTATCTTTCCTTTCCTTCTCTCCAGCAATTCTTCTTCCCCAAATCATCAGGGAGATGGAGTTTCACAGGCCTCTAGTGAAGTAAGTATCTTGTTATTAAAACTGTCAGATGCTCTCAGAGTCCTGCATTTTTAAAGCTCTGACAGGGGCTTGCGTCATTGTTTGGGTCACTGAGTAGTCAGATCTATGTTGTTCTTGGGTATTTTTTTTACTTCAGACCTGGAGGATTTCTGTGGTTTCAGTGTTCTTTATAATATGCCAGTGACTTGGGTTATTTTTTTGTAAGTTTGAATTGTTCTGTTCATGTTCATTTTCCTTATTAATAGCAACTTCAGCCTTCAGCCACGACCCAGGAAACACAGCAGTGGCTGCTCAAAAACAGATTTTCTTCATACACAAGACTGTTTTCCAATTTTTCAGGTATGTGTGTGCGCGTGCGTGTGTGTATATGTGTACGTGCATGCATATGCATGTTTTGTTTACTTGTACTTTCATTAACCTTAATTTTTTTTTTATTTTGAAGTAATTATAAATTCATAAGAAGTTGGTAAGACATGTACAGGAAAATCCTAAGTACCTGTCACCCAGTTTCCCTCAGTGGTGACACCTTGCATACCTGTCGTACCCTATCAAAATCAGGAAACTGTCATTGGTACAGCCCACTTTACCAGTTCTTTGTGCCCTCATTAATGTATAGGTGTATATAGTTCTATGCAATTTTTTTCATTAAATTTTTATTTTGAAGTAATTTTTGTTCATAGCAAAGATGGTACAGGGATGTTCCGGGGGTACCCTTCACTCACATGATTACAGTACAGTATCAAAACCAGGAAAATTGACATCGGTGCAATGCATGTATATAGTTCTGGGTCATTTTATAACATGTATAGGTTTACATAACCACCACCAAAGTTAAGATACAGAATCACATTCATCACCACAAGAACTTCCCTTATGCAGCCCGACCCCAACCCTTCCCTAATCCCTGGCAGCCATTAATGTGTTCTCTGTCTCTCTGATTTTGTCATTTCAAGAATGTCACATAAATGGACTCATACAGTATATGACCTTTTGACATTGGCTTTTTTTCACTCAGCCTAATGCCCTTGAATCTATCCAAGTTGTTTCAATAGTTGGTTCCTCTTTATTGCTGTGTAGTAGTGCATGGTACGAATGTACTCAGGTGTGGTTCTTATAATACTTAAGTGTAAGCTTTTTCTTGTATAGTAAGCTAAGAGTATTTAGATGGATTTTAAAAGAAACCAAGCCGTGCTTCTGCAGATGGTGCAGCAGGAAACCTGTTTGGAGGGACAGTAGTAGATATACCAGGTGGGGCAGGGGCAGCATTTCCCAGATGTTCCTGCAGAACCTTACTAACATGTCCTGAGAAACGCTGGGCCACAGTGAAGTGCCAGTCAGCTTTCCTTTGCCACAGTGCGGTGGAGCCATAAAAATGCATGTTGAGCCTTTTAAGGGCACAGAACATATGTGTTCCCATACATGGCCTAGAGAAAGCTTGATTTCACAAAGAACAAGATTTCCTATTCTTGTTCAGCCATTTATTGCAATGCTTATGCGATGATTAGTCAGTCCCCTCCTAGTTTTCTGCGTCTTTAAAGTACTGCATGAAAGTCATGTGCTACCAGCCACATTTCTACATGAGTAAGTAAAACATCTTATCTGTGAAAAACTGGAAATTTAGAAATTTTAGTGTGTCAGGGGGAATGCATTTTGAAACCTTATAAGGCAAACGAAGAATATAACACATACAAAAAGCTCTGAGCATTGCAACCAAGGGCGGTCCCAGGCTGTGCCTCTTACCTTAGACAGTTGCGTGTTTCCATCTAGAGAGTTCTAAGCTCTTCTCACTCTGACTAGTGATTACGTGACTTGGCCTCTTGTCTTTACCCTGTGAGCTTCCCAGCAATAGAATGGTGAGGAGGAGAGGCGTCTTCTTGCTCTGAGCCTCTTGGCCGTCCACCTTTCAGAAGGGGTTGTGCACATGAGCATCTGTCCAGTTCTGTGGCAGGATTAAGGATGTGCATACACACATCTCTGGTCACAGCTGTGAGGCCTGTTTTCAGAGGCTCGTGGTCGGCCCCAGGGGGCAGATGAGAGAACCGGTCTGTTAACTGAGTCCATCAATGCCTTATGGGCAGTGTGCTTCTCTGGTCTTTATTTCTTTTAAAAACTGTAAGACTGTTAGGCACTCACATGCAGGTTCTCAAAAATAGTAAGATAATCCCGTTACCTTGTTACTTTCTTAAGCGGTTGTTTATCATATGGAAGTTATGCCTTAATCCCAGAGGGTTTCTTAATTCTCCCAATAAACTACATCTTGAATGTTAATAAAGGGTAAAACAAAAGATTATGGATGCATTCAAACATAAAAAGTAGAAGAATATGATGAACTCCATGTAACCATCCCCAGCTTCAAAAATGGTCAGCCTTTGGTCAGACTTGCTCTCTTCCCCTTCTCTGTTGTGTTATACAGCAAATCCTGCATACCATGTCATTCACACTTGTCAAGTATTTATGAGGGAAATCTTAAGGTATAGTACGCTATTGTCTGCCATGCTTTTGTATTAAAACTGGCTGCTGTGACAGAGTTATGTTATAGAATGTTTGACTTTGCATGTTTCAGAAAAAAGGCCTATTCCTAGTTCTCCTACCAAGTCATGTGACTTGAGGCAAAGTCCCCAAAACCCAAGACTTCCATTTCCTCTTTCTGTGAAATAAAAAATTATTCTAGGTGATCTCAAGGTAAGTTATCTGGAATCAGACTCCTGCTTATCCACACAACCACAATGCAGCCAAAATATTGCAGGCGGTGAAATCATCTCTTGGAACAGGCAGTCCTGTGAGTCCTGCTCGTTGATCTGATTCGCTACCTTCTGGGCTTCTGCGCTCCTTCTTGACACAAGACATGGAAGAGCCAGCGTTTTCTTTGGCTCTGAGAGACAGGGGTGTTTGTACGTATTCTTGTGTCGTTCATGTATATGTGTATATACACAGGCGACCTGCGATGGTTTTGAAGGATTTTTAACTGCGTAAAGACAGTCCTGCTGGTAGTTTTTTTCCCATTTCTTAGAAGAATCTCTTTTTGCTGTTCTCCAGGTGCCGACTTATTAAAACTGACAAAGGAGGATTTAGTACAAATTTGTGGTGCAGCCGATGGAATTCGGCTCTATAATTCACTGAAGTCAAGGTAAAATACTGTGTTTTAAAGGAACTGTTTTGCCTGAAATAAGAATGCCCCTTTCTTTGTGTGGGGAGTTGGGGCAGAATGTATTTCCACACCAGGTGGGCGTGTGCCTGTGCGCGCTGTCGAGCATGGGCAGCGTCGTGCTCACAAGAAGACTGTTTTGTGTGCACCTTCAGGGCAGGCCCAGATATGATGCAGGCACTGATGGGGGCAGAGGTAGACTGTAAGACTGGTAGAAATGCACATGGGCAGTACTGATTTCTTGAAGACGACTGGGTTTGTTGCCAAGAAAACAAACTTCTCATTTAGGTGAGCTATACAGAATCTATGGTTTTCAAGGTCATATGACTACTAAACAGTTATTTAAAATGTAAACTTCTAATTGTAAATTAAAATGAAAGAACCGTACACTGTGCTGGCTTTTAAGATCCATTTACTATCATTGCTGTTTCTAGACTTGTGTGAGAATTCCGTTAAATTTAAACCTTACTGATTTTAAATTGCTGACTTAATCTTGAAACTTAAATTTACCAGCATCTGACAGACCATCTCAATGGTTTAGAGTCTGGATCATCAGATTAGACCACCTGTGATAGTTGGTGTGAGGTGTGTGTTTTTATATTTTTATTAATAAATTATTTTGTATAATGAAATAACATTGTAAAGTTCTCATAAGGAAATAGAACTTAGATTCCTGTAGTTGTCATCCGTACATGCGGTGAGGCAGCTTTCTCTCATGAGTGGCATCTTCTGATTGCAGGTCGGTTAGGCCCCGCTTAACCCTCTATGTCTGCCAGGAGCAGCCAAGCAGCACACTGTTGCAAGGGCAGCAGCAGGCTGCAGGCAGTGGAGGCGAGAATGGCAGTGGGACACCCTACGGTGGGTATTGAGGGCATCTCAGCTTCCTGTCACTCCCTTTCGAACACTGAGGCAGAAATGGGAAGCGCCTGAAGAGGCTTTGAAGGACTCCTGCCACATAGGACTGTCTAGTTGCTGATGCAGGAGTCCTGGCAGCAGTGAGCTCTAGGGCCAAGTCCTTTGAAGAAGAGGGACCTAGCGGCCTTTCTCAGTTATTTCAGCCACACTGTGGATCTCTTGTTTTATATGGCCCTGCCAGAAATATCGAACAAGCAAAGACTAGCTTGAATGCTTTGGGGTTTTGTCGGCTTAAAAAAAACCCCTCACATTCAGTGATGAATGTAACATTGGCAACTTGGCAGGGAAGCTGGAGGGTTTTTTTCTTTTTATCCACTTTACTGACCGGTGGAGAAAATTTTAAATATCACGTGTGCAAAGACGTATCTGTGTATCAGTGCTAAGTGTGTGGACTTGTCTTAGACAAGCATCTGGCCTGAGTTCTGTGTGGTGAGTCTGGTGCCGTGTCCTTGTGTCATTGTAAATATGCTGTCATTCATTATCCATCTGAGTATTATTACGAGGGCTTCATCATCCTGCAGGTTTTCCTTAATTGTATAATAGATAGAATACTGGATTAGGGCAGAGAGAAAAATCCTGGCTCTTCTCCCTTCTTCCTAATGTGGTCCTTGGCGGGGGAAAGCATGTTTTCTCATTTGCGAAGTGAGTATATGGTAATCTCTTCCCTCTTCCCACATTCTGAAAGAAGATAAGGACAACGCACTCAGAACTTTTCGCAGAAAAATGTGTTATGGACTTCAGAGAAGTAATTTGCCCTAATATTGGGTAGAGCTCTGAAAAATACTTTGTAGTTTAAAAGTTACAGAAAAATCCCAAGGAAAGCATTACTACTTTTCCAGTTGGTATCATTTTGACTTCAAAAACGGTGAATTTTAAGACTAAAGATACAAAGTCTTAGTCTTAGAGATTCTAAAGGAGCAATCAGTGTATCTGGATCTTCTATATCATTTGCATGTGGTCAGGATTGTAATGTTTTGGAAGGTACATCCTCAGACACCTTCCAAAACATTACAAGGTTTGTGGAGGAGTGTGTGGAAATTTTGGCGAACTTAACCTGAGATCGGGGTAGGCAAACTTTTTCTGCTGATGGCCAGTAGTAAATATCTTGATTTTGCAGACACTAAGGGCTCTTCCTCACTCAGCTCTGCAGTTGCAGTGCCAAAATCACCACAGACAATATGTATATGATGGGTGTGGCCATGTTCTGATAACATTTTGTTTTAAAAGAACAAGTAGAGGGCAACGAGTTTGGCCCGCCAGAGGCTATAGTTAGAGACCCTGCTCTATATCATCTCTATAGTCTTACCCTAATTGTAGTTCCAAGTTCTAAGCTTTCCATAATGCGTAATTAGCAAAGGTTTCTACATTTATAAACACACATAAAAGAAAAAAAATCCTTGTTTGGGAAAGCAAAGTTCTAGCATGATATTACTGATCAGTGTCTGGCTCGAATCAGTAATTGAGCTGGACCTACAAGAGTCACACTCACTGCAGATATGCCTGGCTCTGTGCAGACAATGGCTGCTGCTAAGTTATGTGTTCCAGAAACCCGGGACACTGGGTGGACTGCACCTAAGGGACTGTCTGTAAAGGAGCAGCGGGCTCCACTGTGCACATCCTTAGCTTTTCATGAGCTACCTTTAAACTGTTCTTCATTCTTTGGGGGAGCAAAAGTAGGAAGAGGCAGCATTTATTCCTCAGGATAAATTCCCAGTCATAGGATTAGTGAATCAATAACTATGACCTTTTTAGGGTTTTTTTTTTTTATAAGATATATTGTTAGAAACATCACTTTTGAAAACAGCTGCTTTCAGGTATAATTTCTATACCATAAAATCCTCCCATTGTAAGTATACAATTTAGTGACATTTTAATATTTACAGTTTTATAGCCATTACCACAGACTAAATCCAGTTTTAGTTCCGTTGCTCCAGAGAGATCCTGTGCCCATGTGCAGTCATTCCGTTTGTTTTTAAGAAAATTAAAACCTGAAATCCCTTTGTACAGAGATTACTGTTCATGTTTATTAAATTATATGTGTGAGCATAAATAATGTATTATATTTCAGACGAGTAGTAAAGGGGGAAGAAGTATATAGATATACACACGCACATACTTATAAACGTGTGTGTATTAGTATTTTGAAAGGTGTAATCTTCCTATAGACCCAAGTAGAAAACAGATAAAAAATTATTACTAAAATACTGTTATTATTTTTTCTTTTCAGTTTATCACGCAATCTACTTGGAAGAAATGGTTGCCTCAGAAGTTGCTCGAAAACTTGCGCTGGTGTTTAATATTCCTTTCCACCAAATTAACCAGGTTTACAGACAGGGTCCCACTGGTATTCACATTCTTGTTAGTGATCAGGTAACTAACTGGCATGCCCATTTGCTTTTCCCATTCACATTGATGTTTACTGACATATATGAACACAGAACTGTAGAACAATTCTGTGACCTTTTTTGCAAGTACTCATGAGAATCCTTTTCAGAGAGTTGGGGGTCGAAATTTATAAGAATTTATAAGCAAGAGTTTGGGTATGCTGGTAAAAAGGAATACAAATCCAGGACAACTGTGGCTCAGCTCCCTGCCCCCTTTTTTTAGTTCGGACACTTGGGAGACTCGGAGGTTCGTGGGGCTTTGGATGTGTTTTCCTTTTGTCCACATTTTGATGGCAAGTTTTAAAAAACAGCAAGGCTAGAAGTACAGTTTCCCCCCAGTGTTCAGTGACAGTGCCAAAAGAGCGCATACGCAGTGACTTGCTGTCAGAGTCGTTATTCACAGGGCCCCGCAGGGAGTGCTCCCCAGGGGGTTGGATGGGTGACTGGCCAGACCTCTCGGGGACCACTTCTGAACAGGCACTGCTGCCAGTGAAGCAGGTGTAAGTTTTTACTACCTCACATTGTGTTTATGAATTACCATTTTGGCTGTCAAGTCCTGTACTTGTGCAGCAATGTATTCCTTTAACTACTAAATTTAATCTTTTTTAATCAGTTAAGAAAGGATGGTTGGATCTTAATTATACATCTGCTTTCTTCTAGATGGTTCAGAACTTTCAAGATGAGAGTTGTTTTTTATTCTCCACAGTAAAAGGTACTTTGAATGTGCGCACGTGTCTTGAAATGCTGGAGTCATGGAAAATAGTGTGTGCCTGTAATCAGCAGTTGTCTTGTGTGCTCACTTTTGGAAGTGCTGGCTTTACTAATTTTAAGAAGAGAGTTTGAAAAATGAGTCAGGATAATATTTCTAGTGGTTGTAAAGAAAATAAGTGGCGATAAGGAAGAGGAGTCCAGCGTTCGGTGCTAGAAAGGCCCTGAACAACACGGGCTCAGTAGGGCTCCTCTTCTGGCGGGGAGGCAAACCAGAATTGGCGCACAGACGCACATAATTACACATATCTTAAGTGCTATGAAGGAACAGGAAAGTGGGGTGTTTATGGATACCGGGGATCTAGGTGGGGGATGTGAAGCTGTCAGGCAAAGCTGCTCTGAGGAGGGGTCATTAATGCTGAGATCTGAAGAGTGAGAGGGAGCCAACCACATGAGGAGCATCTCGAGGCCGTGTGGGGCTGTTTGCTTGCAATATCCTTTTCCATCCCTTCACTTTCCAGTCTTTGTCTGACACATACAAAGTGAGTCTCTTGTAAGCAGCATGTAGATGCGTCTTGTTTTTTAATCCATTCAGCTACCCAATGTCTTTTTATTGGAGCATTTAATCTGTTTATATTTAAAGTAATTGTTGATAAGTATGCACTTATTGCCATTTTGATCATTGTTTTTAGGTTATTTTTTATAGCTGTCCTCTGTAAAGAAGGGATTTTTAAATGCGAAATTATTGTATGAGAAGAGACTTAAAAACTTGGTGGGTTAAGATTTAAATCTAATCTTAGCACAAAAGCTGTACCTTAAAGAGCAAGATGTCATGTGTCACCCCTTTTTGGAAGTCGCTGTTGAAGGGAAAAGCACAAAACTGTTGAAATTATGATTTCACTTTGCGCCTGACTTTTGCACATGCCATCAAGGTACCTGCAAGGCTGAGTTTTAACTATGAACTGGTTCATTTTATCTTTTACTTTCACATCTTTAGCTGGGTACTTTTCTCAATTTTTGTTCTCAAAGATTTTACTCTACAAACTCATTATCTAAAAAAGGAAATTCGTGCTATAATTGTATAGTTGTGTCCTGTGAAAGTAGTGGACATTTCTAAGGTCAGATGTCACAGGATCTCTCTTCCAATCTCATGGTTCTGTTTGTCAGATAGTTTTGTCCTCATGAAGAAATTCATTCGTTCCTTGATGAAAGCCTGTCCTGCTTCTCCCCATTTCCTTAGAAACACCGGGCCATCAGGCAAAAGTAAAGATGGCTATAAGCACTCAGTTTATTTGTGTGCATTGTATAGACTTGGCTGGCCCACCCTGGCACAGTGTTTTCACCTGCTCTGCCTCCACTTCTTGCCCCCTTGCTGACAGCACTTTTGTTTCTGGTCTTCATACCCGCTCTGTCCCCACCCCACTCCCCGACCTGGCAAGTGGTGTTGGGCGCAGAGTGATGCTAGGAGCACGGGCCACACACCAAAGAGCAAATGTCTAAAAAGGGAATGTGTACACAAAGTTGCCTTGGGGAAGAGGAGCTAGAGCAAGTTAATCAGCTTTTTTTCTGTAGAACTGTTTAAAGGTAACCTCTGAACTGGGGAAGGAGGGTGTAGATTTCTGGGTGTTTTCAATTTAAAAGTCTTGATTTTCCTAAGCTTGGCTAAAAAAAACTAACTTCTCTTTCCTTTTTCTGCAGTTGAAAATAGTGGTGGTATCCACATAATTTTGAAGTGATGTCTTACGGAGTCTGAACTGTATTCAGTACCAAATAAAGTCACGCTTAAAAGTGTGTGAAGACTGAATCCAAGAAGTCTTGGGATTGGATTTTACCGTATGAAATGTTTCATATTGAAAACACAAGATGACCTTTCTAATGAGCTGTATGAGAGGTGACTCTCCTCACTGTCACTGCCGTAGCCATGCGTCCTCACGAGCGTCAGCACGTCGGGACAGCACGCGTGCAGCTCTGGGGGCCATGGTGCAGGCAGGGCTGCCTGCTTCCCTGGCAGAAGCCAGTAGATACAGTTCCTAGAAGCAGCCTTCGCTGTCTTTTTACACTGTATGTGGTTTGGAAATGAATGTAAAAACATACTGTGGGCATTTACCTTTCTGTGCCAGTTTGGCTTTTATTGCCTGAACCTTCTGCTGACCTCTGGCGGAGCTGGGGGACAGTGCTGTGGTGGAGCCGGCATGGAATCTGTCTGCAGAGAGATGCGATGTGCTCCCGCAGTAACTGGTGGTCAGGTAAGAGGCTCGGCACCTTCTCGGAAGAATCATGTCTAAGGGTGTACATCTGATGTAATCATGACAGATCGGGGAGGAGCCGAGCCAGGAAGACGGGCTGGAAGCAAGCTGCATTATCAAGAGTACCTTGGTGAGAGGATCAGTGTAAATCCTAATAGGTACAAAGACTTTTGTGTTTTTGCTTTGTCACAGATTTATTGAAAAACTTCTTGCTCCTCCCATTTTTAGCATTTTGTTTCTGGTTTTCATTTTGAAGCCCCATTGTCTTTTAAAATTATGTGTTCTCTTTTTCTTCCATCCTTGTCTTTGCCCTTCCTAGCCCACCCTGCACCATCCCATTCTTAAACATTTTTAAAGCCCTCCCCAGACATTGGAAATAGGTGACCTACACAGCGGGGGAAAGTGTAGTTCCTGACTTGGCGTTAAGGGGTCTTCCTTATCAACAAGTTGAAATTCGTCTTCGAACACTAGACATCGTAAATCAAACACTAAATTGTACCGTGAAAATTCCTTATACTTCTCAAATGTTGAGCTTTAGTACGATCATGGGTAAACATTCTGGTGATTATTTAGAGGCTTTTGGTGTACCATATAATAGTTTCCTTTTCTGTTTTAAAAAAAAAAAAACCTCACTCATAAAACCAAATGCTTGTCTGCCAGTATACTTTTTAAAGGGAATCTACTGGGTTTTTTTGCAGTTTTCCCACCATCTTTATTGCTTTCCTTTACCCAAAGCCTTTCCCAAAATTCATCAGCGTTTTTGAGGCCTATAGTGTAGCACACCTAATTTTTTAACTTCAATTCTATTTTAATTACAGCATCTCCGTCCGTTTACCCAAGTGTCTTGGTTTTGAATGTATTATTTGATCCTTATTGTTTTTCAAGCAGAAATAGGAATGAGTAATTTTGAGTTTAAAATCTCTCCCAGAAGATAAACTACTTCAGTGAGTAAAAGCTTTGACATTTTATGTTTTATTCAAGCACTGTCTCTAAATATTTCCATCTTCGGTTTGAAAATATATAACTCTTATAGACCCTAAAGCAGGAGAGCTCCCCTTTGTCCTTTGCTTTTGTATGACCACATATTTTCTGTACCAATCACTTGGGAAAGAAGCGAGCTTCTCTCCTAATTGTTTGAGTTTTGCTTGTCTATTTAGCATTCCTTTTTTGAGTCTCAAGATATATGGAACAATAAATGTCATTTAATGCTGTGTGCTATTTTGAATTCCTCATCGGGTTTTAGAAGTGGGGTAAAAATAAATGCTCATCAAACTTGAACTTACACCAAGTGGTATTGAGCATTAGTCTATCCCAGTGAAACAGGTTAAATTATGGCACCAGCAAATTTGCTACTTTGTTTTTTACTAGTAGGATGTATACATTTCAGTATAATAAATGTTTTCCGATTGTTTTGCAAATGTGTGTCTCATTTAAAATCCCAGTTCCTGCCAATGTCACAAGTCGTAGAATTGGGAGGTTCCGTGTGGATGTTGAGTACACAGCAATCCAAATGTTATATAAGGTGAGGTCCCTGTGTTGTTTTCTCAAGAAGAAACCAGCCTGATTTTCTTATCAGAAGTTCTTCTGTTTTGTAAATGAGGTCATGGGGTCATTGTGTCTTGGCTCAAAGGAGAGAATGTGTAGAAGGCCCTGGTCATTTACATAAAATATAAACTGTAATTCACAATCGCTGAAGCACGTCTGTTATATGTTCTTTTATTGAAATGGCATACTGTATCAGTCATTTTCCCCCCCACACAGTGGTGCAAATGTATATTAATAACTCCTATGGTATACACAACTTTTAGACCAGCTAATACTGGAGTGTATCATAAGGCAATGAAATCATCAGGACTTTAATGCTTATTCTGATAATCCTGTTGATTTATGGGGTTGTATATGTATCTGCCTTCTCTTTCTGGAATCAGCCGAGGCATTGTGTCCTAAATGCTCCCATGGTCCATCTAATAGAAGTATGGTTAGTCATAGGAAAATAACGTCTTGCTTTTGCTGTTTCACTTCAGCTTCTCATAAGCGCTGGACTCCAGTTCAGGGAGTGGTTGCTAGGAAGGGTCGGCCACCATTACCAGAAGTTCACAATAAAGTGGTGATGATGGTTCCTAATCTTAGTGTCACACACATGGACAGCAAGGGAGAAGCTCGATCAGCTTATCAGACACGAGCTAATATTGGAAGGTCTGAATTTGGAAAATGGTTTTGTTTATCTGCCATGGATTATAGCAATAAAACCCTGACTTAAACATTGCAACGGTGTATTCATTTTTATGGGTCTAAAAGGTGCCAACACTTGATCTGAGTTTTAAGTGTATAAAACTTTTGAACAGTTCTGGTGTAACTTGATTTCTAAGATTTTAAAATAAACTTGGAAAAAAATCACACCCATTCTACATGCATCCATTATTTTTAATTGATTGTATTATAGATAATTTAAGCCTTAATTCTATTTAAGGTCTCCCAAATTTTGAGATATGACATGAATAACTTTTCTCCTATAATAAAATTGCACTGTGTGCTGTAGCAAATGCCAGAGCTTATAATTTCCAATCAGGCAACACAAACTCTGAGTTGATTTAGTTTAGTTTTTGGTCCCCAAAAGTATATGACAAGTTGACAAAAGGTGAAGACCCTGCTCCACCCAGTTTAGAGTCCTTGTTTCTTTGGTGTCTCATGGAAACCTATTAACTTGCCTTCCACATAAGTCTCTACATATAAAACTATCAGGTATTATGAATTTGAAGTAGTCACTTTTTGATAAAGGTAGCTATTTAATCTTCAGAGTGGAAAAGTCCAGCTAATCAAAATGGAATTGTTGTGAATTAACGTAGGCCACTGTCTTAAGTATCTGGTAGAAAATCAATAGCTTATTCTTTGTGCTAACACTGATGGTCTGTTTCAGGAATGCTGACAAAGTCGAGGCAGAACTTTTGTACCTAGGAAGGCACCCACCTCGTAAGAAGTCAGGTTTCTTGCACGATCCTGGCTGTACTGAGGCCACTCTTGCCAGGTGTTTACTGACACAAGGCTTCAATCTGATTGCATCAGAGCAGAATAAAGGTGAAAACTGTCACCAGAGTTACTGCAATCTCTAGAGAAGTCTTTTACCTGTAAATGCCTGTCCCAGTGGCGAATCAACAGATTTCCGTGACTGTAGAGAAGGCCAGGAAGACTGTCCTCTGGAGGAAGGGACACCTCATCATGCCTTGGGCCCTGGGCATCTGCTGTCAGAGAATGACACAACACCTGCACAGCCGATGTCCACTTCCTCCCACTGCTGTTGGTGGCGTGACAGGCGCGAAATAGGCGTGGACTTTGACATGAGGGAGCTGAGCCTGGAAATAGAAAAAAATGGAATAATCTTTACACTGATATTTTTAGGATTACAGGCATAATTCTAGAAAAGCCCATAGTTCTCCAGGCAAATTCTTGAAAAAAGAATTTCTGGGGTCGGCTAGACTACTCCTGTTGACAAAGGGAAATGCTATTTCTGCCCAGGGTAGTCACTAGCCTTGTATGCAAAGTGAGTTGAGTTCTTGACAGCTGTAGCATCCTGGTGCTGCTCTGGGGTATAAATGCAAAGTTGCATAAACTTAAAGCATAGTCAAGAAAACAATGTAGGTGAACTATGTGGAGAAAGCAAGCCAAGTTCTATTTGTTTTCTATTAAGCCTTCTCACCTGGCAGTTAGCCAAGACCATGTTCCACCTCCTTCTGGTAATGACCTCAAGCCCCTTTCCTCCTTGTAAGGGTGCTGATCACCAGACTATGTGGAACCCATTCTGGAAGCTGAATCTTCTAAGGTGGGGTCTAATAAGGAAATTGTGAAGACACCTAAGGAGATACTAGTATACCAGACTAGTTTGCATAACCATTGGTTTAGCACAGAACAGAGAAAATAGATGTTGATTCTTGATATAGTCATTGCTTGCTTAGAAACTGCCAGGGGTACCAACTCCAGCCCCATGCTTACTCGCATCCGCTTGATGCCTGTGCGCGTAACCTGCTGACAGTCGTACAGCTCAAGGCGCTCCAGGCCACGGCAGTTCTCCAGGTGTTCCAGGGCCACGTCGGTGATGAGGAGGCAGTTGTCCAGTTCCAGTACCCGCAGTCTCTCATGGCCACAGGTGCTGTTGCTCAGGTGCAGGATTCCATCATCTGTGATGAGCTCACAGTGGGACAGACTCTGGAAGGGAAAAGAACAGATGTTTGCTAGACCCTCTCATTCCAAGGCTCATGGCCTCGGAAAAGCAGGAGAGCTGGGAGCTGGCCTGTGCAGTATCCCACAGCACCCGTTAACGAACAGGAAGATCAAACACAAAGCCTTGGGGCCCTTCAGCCATGGGTTTGCTGCAGCTGGACAGTGGTTTCTCTTGCTTTCTGACTAAAAATGGAAACCAGAATCGCAAGGGATGGTCTGGGTCAGGATGGCAACATAAGAGGATCCTGAACTCATCTTCTGCCATGAACAGTCAGTCTATAGCTGCATACAGAACAAATTCCTCTGGGGAGTGGGGGGACTAAAAACTGGCTGCGCAGCTCCTACTCGTCGGGCAACTGAGAGAAGGCCCACGTCAAAGCGGGTAGGAGAGGCTGGGACGACAATCTTGTCACCAGCCCCACTCCCAGTGTTGTGACCTACAGTAAGAGGGAACTCAAAACCCAGAGCTTCTCCCTGAGGAGTGCAGGGTTTACACCCTGCATTGGGCACTCTGTTTTTAAGACTTACACTTACACTTTAAAGACAAGCCTCCAGAAGAGCTGGCTTTGAAAACCAACAGGCTCACGTCCACAAGACTACAGCTATCTGAAAAACAGTCCTGAAAGGGCTCGCACACTCACACTCACTTGCCCTGGGGTCTAGTGTAATTCGAGGGGCAGTTGAACATATGTGAGAGAGGCTCGTTTGTCTGTCTTGGGAGTGCCAGCCTGAGGGGAAGGCATCTGACCTGACACCCACTTGGCCTGTGTCATGCTCTCTGGTGATGGAGACCGGCAGGCACCACCTTGGTGGGCTCTTGCCTTGCTCTAGCCAGAGGGTTTGCTTTTTTTTTTTTTAAACCTCAGGGCTTTTTCTTTCCTGGTGGGTGCCATGTCTATAATCTCACTCTGCCTCTCTCCAGCTGGTGGCTCCATCCTGGTACTTGCCATCTGCCCTGCTGCAGAGCGCTATTGTCTCTTGGAGGGGAGCTTTTACATGTTTGGTGCCCTAGTTACTGTGGCTGCTGCCAGGGGCACCTTTACATCTCTTGGCTCTGGTGGCTAGTGGGGCTTATGTTCATAGGGACTATAACCAACAGAGAAAGACTTCTTGAACAACTGCCATCTCAAGGGCACAACAAGAAACAACAGTCCCAGGAAGTCCAGTCGAGGCCTATTACTTTATCATCATAACCTGAGGGGCAGGCTTCTGATTAAACACACATCTGAGGGCGGACTGTAATTCTGAAGATGGGAGGGCAAGTGCTATCTTTGTGCTGCCCCCACCATACTGCAGAGGGCCAGTATCTCCTGGGAGGAAGCTCTTACATGTGTTTGGTGCCCCGGTTTATACTTCAGATGCATCGGTTTTTGCAGCTGTCACCGGTGCTCTGTGATACCTGGGGTGGCCAGGGTAGCTTGCTCTCTCAGGTTCCATGGGTCTTTAACTATCAGAGATCGTTCTTGGCAGGCTACAACACTCAAGGCACTTTACAGACAGCCGAATGAAACACACGCCCAGACCTGTTTGCTTGCCCTGGAGCTTCAAGTTTGATGCACATCTAGAGGCCTACGAACGTACTCAAGGAACATTGGCCAGTGCATGCCATCTTTTTGTTGTCCCTCTGCCTTGTTACAATTCACCAGTATCTCCCAGTGTATACACTCATCTGGAGCCTTGGTTTTTATAACTGTCACCCAGGGGACACCTCAAGCTCACCTGGCACTGGTGGACAGCAGTTTTCATTTGCAGTTTCATAAGATTATATATATTTGCATAATTGGCTGCCTGAGGGTCTAACTTCCAATCAGCCTGCATCTAGATACTGACAGAGATCCTCCCCATGGGACGCTGAAAGGTCTTGGCACACCCTCAACTACTAGGGGCTATTAAAAAGAAAGAAATGGGCTGCTTAGACAACCACAAAGGTTTGAGAGACAACTAAGAGCTAGCACAGGGTTGAAAAATAAGGTTCATCTACATAAGGTCACTCCTAGACTGAAAGAGTTGGCTGTTTATTCTAATGCGTAGAAAGCAACAAAGAGTCAAGCAAAATGAAGAAACAAAGGAATATGTTCCAAACAACAACCTAAAAGTTGAAAAAATAAAAAATGAGATGGAGGTAAGTAACGTACCCAATAATTCAAAATAATGGTCACAAAGATGCTTACCACACTTGCCATACTTGAGAAAAGAATGAATGAACACAGTGAGAACTTCAACAAAGAGAAAATAAAAGAAAGTACTAAATTGAGGTCACGAAGGTGAAGAATACAATAACTGGACTACAAGGGTTCAAGAGCAGATGAAGCAGAAGAAAGGATCAGTGAACTTGAAGACAGCAGTGGAACTCAACCAATCACAAAAGCAAAAAAAAAAAAAAAGTGAAGATAGTCTAAGGAACTTATGGGACATCAGGTGAACTAACAGTCACATTATTGGGGTCCCAGGAGAAAGGGACACAAGACTTACTTGAAGAAATACTGGCTGAAAACTTACCTAACCTGGGAAAGGAAAAGAACAGCCAGATCCGAGAAACCCATAGTTCTAATTAAGTTGAACCCAAAGATACCCACACCAAGATACATTATAATTAAGATATAAAAAAGTTAAAAGACAGGCAGAGAATCTCAAAGCAACAAGAGGAAAACACCTTGTTATGTACAAGGGAACCCCCATAACTATTACATTTCTCAGCAGAAACTGCAGGCCAGAAGGGAGTGGCATGATATATTCAAAATGTTGAAAGAAAAAAACTTCCAACCAAGCACACTTCCCCCCAGCATGGTGATCATTTGCAATTGAAGGAAAGATAGTTTTCCAGACAAGCTAATGCGAAAGGAGTTCATCACCACTGAACAGGCCTTAACAAGAAATGTTAATGGGACTTCGTTATCCTGAAAAGAAAGCACACTAATTAGGAGCAAGAAAATGAGAGTATAAATCTCACTGATAAATGTAAACACCTAGTAAAGGGAGTGGATTAATCACTTACAGAGCTAGTATGATGGTTAAAGTCAAAATTCGTGGGAAAAAAAGAAAACCTAAAATTACATTAATTAGGGATATACAAGATAAAAAGATGTAAACTGTAACACTGAAAACAATGTAGGCAGAGAGAGAGTAAAACCAGAACTTCAGAGGTATTCAGACTTAATTGTCAATTTAAAATAGGCTATTAGAAATTTAAGTTGTGTTACATAAGCCTCATGGTAACCGCAATGAAATGTAGTAGATACACAAAAGATAGAGAAGGAATTTAAGCACACTAAAGTCATCAAATCAAAGGAAGAGAGCAAAAGAAAAAAGGAGCAAAGAGGAACTACAAAACAGCAAGAAAACAATGACCATAATGGAATAAGTATATACCTATCAATTAAGTGTAAAAGACTAAATTCTCTAATCAACAGAGTAACTAAATGGATAAAAATACAAGACCCATCTATACACTGTCTATAAGAAACTCAGTTCAGATGCAAGAACACAGAGTAATGAGGCTGAAAGTGAAGGGACAGAAAAAGATGTTCCATGCAAATAAAAAGCAACAGAGAGCTGGGATAGCTCTACTTATATCAGACAAAACAGACTTTAAAACAAAGACTATAGTGAGAGACAAAGAAGGATATTTCATAATGATAAAGGGGTGGATCCAACAAGAAGATACAATATCTGTAAATATTTATGCACCCAGCATAGGAGCACCTAAATATATAAAGCAAATATTAACAGATCTCAGTGGAGAAATAGATCACAATACAATAATAGTAGGAGACTTAAATACCACACTTACCACAATAGATATTAGACAAAATAAAAAATCAGTAAGAAAACACTGACCTTAAAGATGTTAAATCAGATGGATTAACATATATACAGAACATTCTATCCAAAAGCAGCACATTCTTCTCAAGTGTATGAGGCACATTCTCCAGCATAGATCATGTGTTATGCCACAAGCATCAATATCGAGCATCTTTCCTGACCACAATGGTATGAAACTAGATATCAATTAGAAGAAAACTCAAACATTCACGAATATGGAAATTAAACAACATGCTACTGAACCACCACTGGGTTAAGTCAGAAGGGAAATTTAAAAAAATACCTTGAGAAATGAAAACTGAAATACAACAGTCCAAAATTAATGGGATGCTGTAAAAGCAGTTCTAAGATGGAAGTTGATAATGATAAATGCCTATTTCAAGACAAGAAAAATCTCAAAACAACTTAAGGAACTAGAAAAAGAACAAATGAAGCCCAAAGTTATTTGAGGGAAGGAAATAAAGTTCACGGCAGAAATAAAGAGAGACTAAAAGGCAATAGAAAAGATCAATGAAACCAAGAGCTGGCTTGTTTAAAAGATAAACAAGAAAAAGTGGCTGAAATAAAATCAGAAATGGAAGTGGAGACATCACAAATGATACCACAGATATACACACACATACGGATATGAAATGTAAATATATAACAACGATTGCCTCAATCTTTTGTCTTGGATTATATCACTTTAACATGCTAATTTAACTACCTGACATGATGAACGAGAAACTGAATGAAGTGGTAAGAACATAGGTCCCTATATTAGGCTCATATCCTAAAATGAACACAGTAACACTTAGATAATCCTGCCTCCTAGTTAGCCCAAGTAATAGATTTCTGATACCCTTAACAGAAAGGGAACCCAGACACTTGCTGTGGTGGGAGGGTCCTTTCATCTCTAAGGGTTGAATAATGTCACAAAAACTCAGACTCACCAGGGCTTGCAGCTTAGGACAGTGAATGGAGAGCTGGATGAGTGTGCCGTCAGTTATCTGGAGAGAGATATGTTGTGTCAATGGGGCTTCTGCACCATAATATAAGACCTAATTCTGGCTTCTGAACACAATAAAAAGAAGGTGCAAAAGAGAATTAAAATCTCATCTCGAGCACACGGGCTGGAAGCCCCACTCTTCACCAGCAACCTCAACTGTGCCCATTCCTGGAGACGCAAAGCTGTTCTTTGGTCTCCTCTGGTGCCCCAAGGAGGCCTAGTGACAAGAGACAAAGAGGAAGTGGGCAAGGCAGGTTCCCCAGGATTCTGTGTAGTCGCCTCATCACTGGACATACAAACTTATTTTTCTCTTGAGTTCTGTGAAGAGTTTTTGTTGTTGTTGTTGTTGTTTGGCAAAAGATGGAGGTATTCTGACCTCAGCTGTAGCTGTCTGATGACTGAGAACAGCCCAAAGTTTACACATCCCCCTGCCCTGTGCAGGGCTCCCAAGCCCTGACACCTACGCTAGGGCAGGGTGGGGCCAAATAATAGCCAGCCAGAGTCTCACTATGCCTGGCCGGCTGGCAGTGACTGAGGGACAGCCTTGCAGGACTGTCGGGGATCCACTCACCAGGATGCATTCTTCAAGATCCATCTTCTCCAGATCATGGCAGTTCTGAAAGAGTCCATAAGACATTCCTCACCATGCAGTCAGTGGTGAGGGCAACAGTAGTAGCTTGCCCTGTCCCTCTGAGTACTGGCCCAGTATCCTTGCTCTCTTAATTATTAAGAAATGGACTTGTTCTGAAAATGACCCAGTGAGCTAGCACTTCTCAGCTGGTGCCCTCTGAATCACATTCACTTTGGAAATGGGACTAGGGCTTCCCTGGGCTGTGCTTCCTTCTCTCATTCTGGAAAGGTAGTGGCCTACACTTTCCATGTGGCTCACAGATATCAGCATGTAAATTTTAGCCACAGAATAGGTTCTGGGAGGACATGGGGTACGGCCCTGAGCCATAGTATGGGCAGGTGAGAGCTGGGGTAGGAGGAAGAGTATATGAGCATCCCCAAGAGGACATGGGTTCCCGGCAGCAGGCCGGAGGGGTCCCCATGGTGGTCCGTGTTTGCAGGGCACAGCCCAGTTAGGGGAGGCTGCTAAGGGGCTGCGCTGGGGTCTGTACACGAGGAAGGGCATCTCTTTCCAGGGCGAAGGCTTCTCTCATGATCTCGCCTGACCAAGTGGTCCTCTACGGGACCTCCCTAGCTTTCTGGCCACCTGGAAAAAATGTACAACACACTCCGAGGACTCTATTCTTCTTGGTGTCTGTCATCTGAAGGTACTTTTTTGCACACTCCAAAACCAGTCCAAGTCACTTTGAATGAGAGAAGTGAATTAGAGTTTGGTTTTGTTTTTTAAAATGTCTGCCTTACCCGAGCTAAAAGTGTAAAGCCTGCGTCAGTCAAATGGGAACATCGGGCAGCCTCCAGAATCCTGGGATAAAGAGCGCAGGGGGGAAAAAAGTAGCAACTGGTTAGCAACAGAAACACGTGCTTTACAGAGCACACTCTTGAGTTCATTCTGTTCCTTAACACACTCTTGCTTCTGGTACAGCCCTAAGGGTTATAAATGCAAATTCTGTCCCCACAGGATAGATGAGGAGAATGAAGCTTAGGGAGGAATATGACCTGACCTAAATCCCATAAGTCCCATAGTCCCATAGTCCCATCCCAAACTCAATAAATCCAGGACTCTGCCCAGCACTTCCCACTGTTGCTGTTGTTTTTAAATATTTTTTCCAATATCTATTGACTTTTCAACACAATTAAAATAAACTTTTACTCACTCAACAAAATTATCTTGATATTTACTGAAATTCTCAGTTACCCTAAAGGAAATTTTTAAAAACTTACAGCCCTTGAAACACAGTTAGTTCTCAACACTCATGCTTAACAGAGAGGTATGCATAACATTTTTAAGTTAAATACTCCCTTATAGCAATAATTTTGCCTTCCTTTCTGACCAGTTTTAATAACACAGATTCTTTCTATGCAGAAATACCAAAATTATCTGGAATCTTCCCTAATATAACAGTGAGAAAAAATGGACAAAGACAACCCTTAAAAGACAGGTAACTGGTGTTAAGCATGAGAAATGGGTCAGTTTCACTGGTAAATAAAGGATAAAAAGCAAGTTTCCTTTTTCTGCCTATTGTATAGGGGTTAAGATTACTGGTTCTGAAGTAAAACTTGACAAGTTCGAATTCTAGTTTTACTTCTTACTCATCATGTTACCTAAGTGATTATTCTTTGAGTCTCAGTTTATCCTCTGGAAAACAAGTGAGAATAACAGTACCTACCTACTAGAGATATAGTGAGGATTAAATGAGATAATGCTTATAAAAGTGCCTAACACAGAGCCTGGAGTTAAACTGATGTTAACTATGATTAGTATTTTTTTTTTTAAATATCACAAATAGCTTTTGTTTGTCACTGTGAAAAGTCTGAATTTTTAAACAGATTCTTGGACTGCTGGCTCGTATCCATCAGCTCGTTCAACTTTAGCACCTGTCTCGTCCCCAGTGGCTTTTCCAGAGTCTTCCCAACTCAAACTTGGGCTTCTTCATTCAGCATTTTGACTTTTCTAACAAAGACATCATGGAGAGGATAAATCGACCGGCAAGCCTTTTCTATGTCTTTTCCAATGCTATCTGGAATCAATTTATTGACCAATTCTTTCAAGTCATTTGCCTGAACCTCTTGGGTCATAATTTCCATCATCTTCTTCCAGATCTGGCAGACCTGCTGATGCTGAGCATAAGAGGTCTTCCAAATCTGACTTGTGTTTTTTTAGTAAAACCAACACAGAACAGACGAAGCAAATAACCATCAGTAGTCTTGACATCAACATGAATTTCAATCATGGTCTGCCATTTTTTGACCACAGAGTACATGCCATGAAAATGTCAGACACTTCTTGCCTTGAACATCCTCAGTACTTAGCTTGAATTTTCTAAATGCAACTTCATCATTCTGTTGATCAGCTAGGCTCACTTCAAAAATGTGACCCTTGAGACTATCAGATACGATTTTGGTTCCTTGAGTTCTTGTGACTAGTGTTTTCCCAATATTTCTTACATTGAACATAGCTGGTGCTTTCTCGTCATACCAACCTTTCTTAGAAAATGGGTCAACCACTTTCTTCTGCCGCCTTTCGTAAGGCGATTGTTCTTGCCGACTGCCATGGTGCCGCTCAGAGAGCCAAAAGGCTATGATTACTATTTTGTTGCCATTATTAAAGTTTTAATAGTCACAGTGTTATGTGGAGAAGCCCAAAGTAAATAATTATTTAAAACTTTTCCTCCAGCTGGGGGAAGATGATAAATGAGATGACTGGGATTCTTCTTCCCCGCACTCTGTACGTTTGGCAGCTGGTTTAGAGGAAAAACTGATGACGTGGGTGTGAGGCTATCGTCCTGCTCACTGTCAGTTCACTCTGATGTCAAAGTAGTAACAGGATGAGGCAAATCAGGCGGGTAAATGTGTACGGTCCATCAAGAAATTAAGGTTCATAGTCCCTGGTGGTGGACAGTTTAGTACTCTCCCATACATCCCTAAACGAACTGGATTTGGATTACACGTTGTCCCCTGCCAATCCATTAGACAAAAGCTAACAACGCAGCCACTGCCTACTCTGCCAGCACCTACTCCATCAGCTGGCAACCCTTTCCCCGCCTACAGGAAGCCCTCCCGTTCAACCTGGCCAAGCTCCGAGCTGCAAAGCAAAAGGTTGGCGCACTCACTGAAGTCTTGGGCAGTTCAAAGCCAGGGCTGTGAGAGAGGCGTCCGTGAGGTTGCCGCAGCCGGAAAGGCAGAGGGCCTGCAGCCGGTGGCAGCCCCTGCAAATCTGCACCACGCCTTCGTCCGTAATGCGCTGGGGAAAACCAAAACAGGAAGGCAAGTCAGAAGGCACCAACAATACTGGAACGGGAACAGCAGAAAAATAAGATCTACTGTTGGTCGATTAGTTTGCATTGCCAGTTACTAGCATTTCACCCTAATAATTTAAACAAAATAAGGTGAAGTACAGGGCAGACATGTATTTATGTTATTGCTGCACAGCTTTAAAAATATTCTAGCATTACTAATACAGAGAGTGATATTTTAAAATTCCATTTCCTGTCCCAGATTCATTTGACTTTTTTTCAGGAAAAATTCATAAACTTGTATTAAAAGTCAGATTAAATAAACAGCTCATGAAACTTGCCTGATAAAGTGACATATTAATTTTTTGGTTGAATTTCTATAGATTAATGCTTTACATATCGACCATATAAATCATATATCTCTATTTCCTCAAATGTTTAAATATAGCAAAATTAAATTATTGACAAATGAACATCCAAAATAATATCTTTATTTACACCTACTAATTTATATAGAAATAAACATGTACATTTATATTACACTTCAATTCATCTGCCAGTGTTATCCTACATGCAGTTCAAGCGTATAAGGTCAGTATGTGTCCAGAAGATAGTTTCTCTTTTATCTCCCACCATCAAGGACTCTAAAGATTAACGATTCATTCGCTAAATGCCAAATGCATGGGATTTCCTTTACTATCCTCAAAATTTGTTTCCCTTGGGAAATCCAGTAGGATGTACTGGGTTTCAATTATCAATATTTACAACGTCAATGAAAAAGGAACAATAGTTTTTCACAGGCTAATGCTGACAAAAAATACACCCTGCTCTTGCATGTTCCTTTTATTTTTCAAAGCATTTTCCCATCTGTTATTTCTTTTTATTTACTGAGACAATATGAGAGATGTCATCATCCAGTTTATAAGTAAAAAACAACAACAAAAAAACCCACTGAGACCTTACCCTGAATTGTTCAGGTTAGTGACAGCATTTCTAATATCTTAAAATAAACCAGGACCCCGATCTATATTATTTGTAGGGGAAATGTCAGTGGCTTTGTATTGGCCTTTTTGTTGGGATTGTTGTCCTTTCATCTTGTGTCAAACGGATAGATCATACAAGGACACAGGATGAGAAATTAGGGTGTGGCGATCATCCCACCTGCCCGCTGCACCTGCCCACTGTGCTTCGCAGTAGGGCCTGCAGCAGATTCCTGGGAGAGACAACATGGGACAGAGGTGCACACAGGGAGGCCTGTTACTTACTGAGCAGGACTGTAAGTTGAGGCTCATGAGCTCATGGCAGTAATTCTGAATGTGTTTTAGAGCTTCATCTTCTAACTGAGAAAACAGAAAAAGCAAAAGAGGGATAGAACCAGGCGAAGGCTACAGCCAGTTCCCTAAGGAGGTGCCCACACCCCAACTTAGGTAAACAAGCCGCATTGACCCCCTGGTACCTGCGTGCAGCCCCTCAGCAGCAGGGCTTTCAGGCCTCGGCAGCCCCGCACCAGTGCCTCGATGCCGTCCTTCGTGATCTGGTCACACCAAGAGAGGTTCAGGTATTCCAGGTTTCGGCAGCCCTCACTGAGAGAACAAGAAACAAAACCACACGGGTATGGTCTATCCTACAGAGAGTTTATCATCCAGTTTGAGTTTAGTAAATCACGAGCAACTGAGGGGAGAGAGGACCTCTGTGACCTGAGACACCTATTTCTGGCTCCAATGAGACCATTAGAAAGGTTTCAGACACACCAAAATGTTCATAGCTTTGGGTACGTCTCTTGACCGCAGACAACAGGTACTCGCTCTTACCTGATCCCCTTTAAGGAGCTGTTTGTAATGGACACACAAGAGGTCAGATCCAGATGTTTCAGCTTGGAACAGAATCTGCTAAGGCTGTAACACGTGCTGAAAAAGAGCAGAGGCACTAAAGATATTTTCAACCATGTTTCCCTCCCTTGACTCTCCCCATGGCCAATCAGTCACCAAACTAGTTTGCATTACTCACCTGTCAGTGATCTTTGTGCATCCATTGAGGTTTAAATGTTCAATGTTTCGGCAGTTCTGTGCAAAGGTCCTAAAATGAGAAAACATCTAAAAATTCCCTGCAAGTTGCGGGGCAGACACTAGAGGGCGAGCGTGACCAAACACATTTAGGACAGTGCTCCTCAGACTTAAAATATTCATTTTACTGTGCAAAGAACACGTAACACGAGATCCATTTTCTTACCAAATTCTCAAATGTACGATACATTATTGTTGACTATAGGCACTAGTGCTCCTCAAACTTTAAGGTGCACATGAAACAGCTGGGGTTCCTGTCACAGTACAGATCCTGACGGTAAATCTAGGCAAATTACTTGATAGTCTGCGCTTCTAAGAAGCTCCCAGGTAATGTCAGTACTGCTACTCCAGGGACCACACTTTGAAAAGCAAAGCTCCGGACTGACTATGTATCAGCTGTAACTCTCCTTCACCTTGGTGGTCATCTAAGAATGGAAGCCTAGCTCCCTGTTAACTTCCCTCTGTGGAAAAATCATTTGGAAGCAAAGGGCCAAATTTTTCTTGCATCGTGCCATGCTGCCACTTGGTTACCCTGGGGCCTTTCTGGAGAAACTGTCTCTGGCCACTGATAGGGTCAGTAGTTGATCAGTATCAAGAATTATCTACTTACTGGTGAAGACACTGAGTTATGAAGGGCAACTTCCTCGGTGATCTGTGGGTTAGTAGCACAAGGCCAGAGCAGAAAATTAAACACCCCTTACTCACCACTAACTGCTTAACATATTCAGCAAGGTTGTCTGCATTTTCTTAAAATACAGCTTCAACCTAAATTATAGGATTCAGTCTTGATTCTTCCATGCAGTACCCAAATAGCACCAAAAGCTGGTCTCAAACCACATGTCACTCTTATATACTTGCAGGAAAGGGAACAAGGCTGGAGCCTCCTCCTTGAGTTGAAGCTATGGGGCCAAAAGTCTGACCAAGGCAGTTAGAGTTATCAGAAAAGAGTGAACTTCACAAAGACAGAACTTCAGAGATCTGCAAAGGGTTCCCCTCAAGAATTCAGTAGAATACTGATCAGAGCATGCATGAGAGAAAACTACCCAAAGCCAGAGAAAAGATCAACAAAAAGCATTATAGAGGGAACAACAGCCAGAGCTCAACCAGGGCCAAGAATAGTGCCCATTCCCACCAGCCAACGATGAAAAACATCATAATTCATGGGGCACTGGGTAGAGTACTGAGAAGGATCTTGCTTCAGGAGTGAAGTATAATTAGCCCTAGACTAAACACTATTTGACCCAACCTAACAATTTTAAAAACAAAACCTGAAGGAAAGTATGTCCAAGTAACTCAACTGTGTTTCAGCACAAAACTCAAGAATATTTACAGGAATACAAAAACATTTGCACCCAAAGTAAATTTAATATGCCCGGCATTGAACAAAAAATTACCATGCATTCAAAGGAAAATATATCCATAATGAGGAGAAAATTCACTCTATCAAAGCTGACCCAGAACTGACACAGATATTAGAAATAGCAAACGAAGGCATTAAAAGGTATTACAACTATGTTCTAATACAGTTCTATGAAGCTAAAGATTAAACATGTTATAAAACATGTTATACAGTGACATGTAATATAGTTTTTAAAGCCTCAACTTAAACTTTTAAATGGTTGAAACGAAAATTTACTGGATTGGAGTAACAGCAGATAAGACACTGTAAAAGGAATGATTGGTGAACTTGAAGACTCAGCAATAGAAACTATCCAAAATGAAACATGGAGACAAAACAAAAGAACACCGTATGAATATGAGACAGCTTCAAGCAACCTAATATACATGTGACTGAAGTCCCTAAATAGGAGGAGATGGGGAGAGGGGGGAAATATCTGAAAAAATAATGGCCAAAATTTTTCCAAAATTTCAGAAAGCTAAAAACCTACAGATCCAAGAAACTCAAATTCCAAGCATAAGAAACATGAAAAAAAAGAAATACACAGACAAAACCAAAATTATAGACAAAGAATTCAATACATTTCTCTCAATATTTGATCAATCAAGAAGTCAGAAAATCAGTAAAGATATAGAAGACTTTATCAACACTCTCAACCAATTTGACCTCACCAGTATAGAACACTGCATCCAACAACAGCAGAATACACATTCTTCTCAATTGCACATGGAACACTTACCAAGATAGACCATATTCTTGACCAAAAAAACAAGTGTCAATAAAATTAAAAAGATTCAAGTCATAAAAGTATATTCTCTGATCATAATGAAATTAATTAGTAACCTATAACAAAAAAATCTAGAAAATGCCCAAATATTTGGAAAAGAAGTAATACAATTCTAAATAACCCATGGGTCAAGGAAGAAATCAAAAGGGAAACAGAATGCATTTTGAACTGAAAATGCAAACAGCATTAGAATTTCTGAAGTGCTACTGTCGGTACTTCAGGAGAAATTTTATAGCATCAACCCACATTAGCAAAGAAGAAAGGTCTCAAATCAATTACCTCAGCTCTTACTTTAAGAAACTAGAAAAAAAGAAGACCATATGAAATGCAAAGTGAAAAAAGAAAGTAAGTAATAAAGATCAGAGTGAAAATCAATGAAGTAAACAGAAAAACAGTAAAACATCAATGAAGTCTGAAGCTAGTTCTTTGAAAATATCTACAAAACTAATAAACTTATAGACAGACAGATCAGGGGGGAAAAAATAACAACAATTCACAATCTCAGAGAAATTTACTCATTTTTGCTCTTTTTAAAAATGCATTATTATTAATGCCAATTAAAAATTCAAAGAATATATAAATTTCAATAGGCACTGTACAATCATTGTAATTTTTTTAGACAACTACTTCCATAAAGTGAAAGAAAAACAATATCAGGAATAAAGAGGAGATATCACTGCAGATTTTACAAATATTAAAATGATAAGAGAGTATTATAAACAACTTTGCCAATAAATTCGAAAACTCGAGATGAAATGACAAAACTTTTGAAAGACAAAAACTACACTGAACCTTACTCAAGAAGAAACAGAAAACCTGAACAGTTGTATATATATTAAAGAAATACAATTTTTAGTTTAAAACTTTCCACAAAAGAAACATGCACACCCAGATGGCCTCAATGGTGAATTCTACCAACTATTTAAGGAAAAAAAAAAATACAAATTGTACATAAACTCTACCAAAAAACTGAAGAGGAAGAAACACCTCCCAATTCATTCTACAAGACCGGTATTACCTCGATACCTAAACCAGACAAAAAATATCACAAGAAAATAAAAGCATAAAACAATACCCCTTATGAACATAGAAGTAAAAAAAAATGAACAAAATTTTGGCAAACAGAATCCAACAATATGTAAAACATATAATATATGACAACTCAAGCGGAGTTTATCCAAGGGTTGGAAGTTTGGTTTAACATTCAAAAATCAACCATTGTAATTTACCATACTAACAAACTAAATAAGAAAAACCATATGATCTAAAAGATGCAGAAAAAGCATTTGACAAAATCTAACATCTATTCTCAAAACAAAACAAAACTCCCAGCAAACTAGTAATAGAAGGAAATTTCCCTCATCATCAAACAATCTATAGCTAACATCATACTTAATGCTTTCGAAGACTGAGAACTGGCTAGGGTATCTATTTTCAGCACTTTTATTCAACACTGTACTAGAGAGTCTAGCCAGTAGAAAAGGCATTGATTGGAAACAAAGAAGAAAACCTATCCTCATTTATAGGTAAGATGATTGTCTACATAGAAAATTCGAAAGAACAAACAAAAAAACTACTAAAGCTAAGTGAGTCTATTAAAGTTGCAGGATAAAAGTTCAATGTACAAAAGCAGTATTTTTATTTACTAACAATAAACAATCAAAAATTGAAATAAAAAATACCATTTACAATAGCATTTTATTAAACTTAAGGTTAAATATGACAAAAGATGTGCACAACCTGTACACTGAAAACTATAAAACATGCTTAGAGAAATTTCAAAACATCTACATATATGGAGAGAGATACCATATTCATGGGATGGAAGACTCAGTGCTATTAAAAGTCAATTCTCCCCAAACTGATCCACGGATTCAACACCATCCTAATCAAGATTCTAGTAAGCTTTTCTGTAGAAATTGATATGATGGTTATATAATTTATATGGAAATGCAATGGACCTAGAAGAGTCAAAACAACTTTGAAAAAGAACAAAGTTGGAAGATCAATATTACCTGATTTCAAGATTTACTATAAAGCTACAGTCATCAAGACAGTGGTTTGGTACAAAGATATATCAATGGAAAATACAGACAGCACACTAATAGTCCCTCTATTATCTGGACGACTGATTTTCAACAAAGTACAAAGGCAGTCCACTGGAGAAAGGATTGGCATTTCTGCATGTGCTGCTAGAACAGGACATTACAGGCCAAAAAAATGAATTTCCATCTATACCTCGCATCATATACAAAAATCAACTCAAAATACATCATAGATCTAAACTACAAAACTAGAAACACAGGAGAAACTCTTTATTACCTTTTGTTAAGCAAAGATCTCACATATAACACCAAAGCATCATTCATAAAAGAAAAAAATGATAAATTAAACTTCATTAAAATTAAACACTTTTCTTCAAAAGACAGTTAAAGAAAAAAGATATGCCACAGACTGGGCGAAAATATTTGCAAAACACATATCTGATAAAGGACTTGTATCCAGAACACAGAGAACTCTTAAAATTCATTATAAGACAAAAATCTAATGAAAAAATGGCAAAACATTTGATCAGACATTTGAGCAAACATATGGATAGCAAAAATTACATAAAAGATGCTCAACACCATTACTTATCAGAGAAATCCAAATTAAAACCACAATGAGATACCACTACACATATCTATCAGAACGGCTAAAATTAAGGACTGACCTACCAAGTACTGGCAAGGACATAGAGGAACCAGAAGTATCATGCACTTCTGGTGGGAATGTAAAATGTACAATCCTTTTGAGAAACAGTCTGGAAGTTTCTTAAAAGTTAAACATGTACCTACCAAATGATCTAGCCATTCCTCTCTTATGTATTCACCCAAGAGAAATGAAACATATGACATACAAAGTCTTGCACACAGATGTTCATAGCAGCTTTATATGTAATGACTGAAAACTGGAAAGAATCCAAACACCCATTAACGGATGAATGAATAAATTGTAATATATTTGTCAATGGACTACTGCGCAGCGATAAAAAGGAATGGACTATTGATACACACAACAACACAGATGAATCTCAAAACGATTATGTTTAGTGAAAGAGGCCAGGCCAAAAACAAACAAACAAAAAATTACATTCTATATAAGTAAATATAAAATTTTAGAAAATGCGAACTAACCTATAGTGACAGAAAGCAAATGAATAGATGGATCCCTAGAGATAGGGTGAAGACAGGGGTAGATGGAAGGGAGAAATTACAAAGGTGCACGAGGAAATTTTGTGGGACCCATGTTCATTACAGTATTGTTTTCATGGCTATATACACACATCAAAATTTATCAAATTGTACACTTCATGTCAGTTTATTGTATCTCAATATATCAAAATAAAGTTGTTAAAAATCCACAGGACTTAATATCTAAAGATAGAGTAGGAGTTACAGAGAATACACATGCAAGATCTATTACCACTGAGATTTTCATCTATTTTGACTACTACTGTATCTCCATTGTCTGATCAGTGTCTGGAATAGTAGGGGTTCAGTAAACATTTATAAATGAATAGCCCCCTCCCTTCAAAATAACAGTAAACATGCAAGGGCAGAGTTCTAGAATCTGCCAAGGCTGATTCTAAGTGATTATAAATAAAACACTTGGAGGCACTGACAAAATTCTGAGTCATAATTCCGGTTATGTTTATTATTTCTCACAGCAATCTGGTCTCACATATTAAAATGTATATAGATATTAATATAGATTTCTGCTCTAAAACTTATTGTAAACCAATGGACATTCTTAGCCTTATAGGAGAGTTTTTCTAGTATTTATGGCTTTTTTCCAATTGCCAAGATAAAAATAAAAATATATTTCTTCGACATTCGTCATTGACAATGTACATCTTCACATTTATTTATTTGTTTGCTTATTTTTAGGCGAGGCAACCCTTGGTTGACACACAGATTGCAAGGACCCTGTCAGCTTACAATCCCTTATTTTTTATTTTTTACGCGTACAGCACCCGGTTTCACATTTATTTTAATTTCCTTAATGGAACCACTATTAGACTTATGCTCACTATTCTAAATTATCTAAGGACCTATTTGGTACATTTAAGCTTCCTGTTAAAATAGAATCAATCTATTCTACTGGTTTATAAAGCTTTTGACGTAGCAGAAAATTTAGTCTGATGATCTGAATTTCTTGATTTAAAAAAAAAATCACTGTTCCATAACATTCAAAGGGAGTATTTTCATCCTTAAAAGATGCTATGAATCAATTTTCTTAGCAATGGTGTAGCAGACATTTCAATTACAAATTCTGTCTTCAATCACTATAAACTGTACATTCTTACTGGAGGTCTGCAATAGATGTATTCTGTAGTAACGCTTAATCTGCAAGAGATGAAGTCTTTTTTGAAGGTTCTAGGGGGTAGTGTGTGCAAGGTAGACAAACGCAAACAATACTAGAAGCCACAATAATAAGGATATAAAGGTTTTAATTATGTCTTGTCTCCAGAAAAGCTCAAAACACATCTTAACATTGGACTGATGACATTTCCAATAAATAATAGCTACTCAGCAAGAAGAGGGCATTTGATTTGGTTGGATAGAATATATTGCTAACCATAATAAAATGAATGTGATAATCACATTCCATTCCAAGTAAGCGAAATTCCAGGTTATGCTAAGGAAGTTTTTGAAAGAATGATTTTGTTAATTAGTATAATATTAAAAGGTGGTCACAATTATGAGAAGAAAACTAGGAAGATGGAAAAGTGAAGACAGGAATAGAAGAGAGGTGAACTAATGTTATAATATTCTTGTGTGCTAGGCACTTCATACACGTGATACTCCTGACATTCTCATGTAGGTGCTATAACCACCTTTACTTTGCAGGAGAATGGATGCAGAAGGCAAAATAATTCATCCCAAGGTCACATCCCTAACAACAATGGTGCTCAGTTTCTAACCCAGGCCTGTTGACTCCAAAGTCATGATCCTCTCATTACTCTACACAAATTACCATAGAAAGAATTTAGCAGAAGAAAAGCACGTAATATGCTTGGTTTATTTGCTGATGAAAATGTCAGCTGCTAGCTGCAATGACAGAGTGAGTCGCCCTGATTTGACTTACTTCAAGGAGGGATCCCCAACACCAATGCAGCCTCGCAAGCTGAGCTTCCTCAGGAATCCTCCGCATCGCTTTGAGATATTTTCCACCACTCGACCCTTGAATCAAGAAAGTGGAAAAGAAATCTTGTCTTTCATGCTGCTTATTTAACAGCATAGAAACCTGAAATTTAGGAACTGAATATATTTTTTCCGAGTATAGTAGAAGATACTTTGGAACACTCCGACATCCCACTTCTGTCCCCGATGCATAAAGGAGTTGCAAGCATTGAACAATGTTTTCAATTGAAGTGATGAGTATTAAAAAAAAAAGGTACGCTACTTTTTCAAAGCCTTAACGCAGGGCTCAGAGCTACTCTACCAATTACAAAACTTTTGAGGTCAGCTGTGGGAACACTGACTGCTGAGCAGAGATCTAAAGCAACTTTGCTTTAAAAAAAAAAAAAAAAATCTATTTTAGCTAAACATTACCATTCTAGAAGTTTGAAAATATATCATAAAAGCTCCCCCTCATCCTCCTTAGCAATCACCTATTTAAACACATTTGTGTTGAAAGAGGAACTTGGGCTGGGTACCGGCAGATAGAGGAGGAAAAAAGAAAATGAACATTGATTAAGCGCTTTCACTTTTTCAGACACAATTTTAACACTTTGTTGTAGCTATTATGGCTCATTTAACATTTGCAACAACCTCATGGACTCCACAGTGGAGGTAAGAAGACGTCTGGATCCTTTAGATGTCCCCTAGTATTAGCATGCCCTGTGATTCCTATTTTCAATGGAAAACTACAAGCCAATCCAGGCAGGACTGCTAATGGCCCATACACTTCGGGAATGAGAGTCTGGGTCCCTCCACGAGGAAAAGAACCAGGACCACCTGAAGTACTTGCTGAAGACAAAGGGAATATAGAATGGGTAGCGGAAGAAGATAGTTATAAATACCATGGGACCAGTTATGGAAATGAAAACTACAACTATCATATTTGTTTTCTTTCCCCTTTCGTTCCCTTATCATGTAATATAAGATGAAATGACTTTATATTATAGTATTCAAGTTTTGTAAATTCTACATCATAGTATCTAAGGCACAGAATATCAAGGAGAAGAGTGAACATCACTCGAAGACTTTACCTTCTGAAAAAGGGGGCAATGTGGTTTTTGGTTGTACATCAGATAGCTGTATTACGTTAAATGAAATTATAACCTTGTTATTGTTTAGAGATTAAGCTGGTTTAAGGAGATGTATATGGGTGCCAAATTGATAAGGAGTGATCTTGTGATGAATGAACTGACTGGGATACAGGGTGCCCAGACATTTGGCCAAACATTATTCTGGGTGTGTCCGTGAGGGTTTTCCTGGATGGGATTAACATTTGAATCAGCAGAGTAAAGTAGATGGCCCACCCTAGTGTGAGTGGGCCTCATCCAAACAACTGGAGACCTGACTCAAATAAGGCTGAGGGAACTCCTTCTACCTGACCGCTTGAGCTGGACATTGGTCTTTTCTGGCCTTTGGACTTATACTAAAACGTAAGCTCTTCCTGGGTCTCGAATCTGCCAGCTTTCAGACTGGAACTTATACCATCAGCTCTGCTGGTTCACAGGCCACTAGACTTGGACTGGAGCTACACACTGGCTCTCCTGGGCATCTGGCTTGCCGATGGCAGATCCTGGGACTTCTCAGCTTCCATAATCATATGACCCAATTTCTTATAACAAATCTCTCTATATCTATACACACATATCTTATTGGTTCTATATCTCTGGAGATATCCTGACTAATACAGATTGGATCCATTACCTTCATTTAGCAAATAAAGACATCAAATAATTAAATTACCAAAGTTACATGTTAGTGAGTCGCAGAGATAGGGTTCTAACAGGTTTATCTGATTCTAAAGCCTGTGTGCTCTGCACAGCTATTCCCTCCACAAGGGAGGAAACACTGAAAAGCACCATTCATTCATTCATTCATTCATTTATTTATTTTTTAGGTGAGGCAATCCTTGGTTGACCTCACAGATTGCAAGAACCTTGTCAGCTTACAATCCCTTATTTTTCTTTTTAAATTTTTTACACCTACAGCCCCTGGTCTTCCTAGGTGGTCTCCCATCCAAGTACTGACCAGGCCCGACCCTGCTTAACTTCCGAGATTAGACAGGATCGGGCTTATGCAGGGTAGCATGGCCGTAGACTTATTTGTTTTTTAATACTATTATCCTTACTTTATAAAACTGCAATCTTGGCACTGAACTGTAAGCACTAAGAATGCACTAGGACACATCAAACCATAGGATCATAGGATCAGAACTCACACCTATTATTATCTGGCTAACTCTTACTTAAGTTAAAAATCTAAACTTTGATATTGCTAGTGGCTTTATTTATATTTTTTTGAATATTACTTAAGTTAATAAAAATTCCTTCTGGAATTTTTCAAACAAAATTCTAGACAATTGTAAAATAAGCTGTTGTCATTTACGGGGGGCAGGGGAGAGATTATGATTTGGAAATACAAGATAAATATTTAAGTACTGAAAACAGCAAAAACAAAACACAACTACACACCAATGTCTACAAATGGAGCACATCGTATATTTTTCTTCATTTCAAGTTAGTTGCATTTATATAAGCTTTTTATTCTTCCTTTCTTTGGAGTAAAAGTTTTTGTACTAGAATAAAAAAATTAGTCAGAATTTTCTGCTCCATTGTTTACAACTAAGAAGAAAAAATGAGGAAACCCTTCCTAACTGCAAAATTCAAGTTCTATGTATATTATCTATAAGATAGTATAGTGAAGGTATGCAGGGCTTTAGAGAAAAATAAGACCTAACTGGAGGGACCCTTGGAGTTAAGATTTTTAGATTAACATTCTACTTGGTTATTTGTCACTTTTGGCCTGGCAGCATCTTTAATAACCATGAAGACGATGACAACAAAATGTCCAACTTTTAAAGGTATGGAAAATGCATAAACATCAGGGAAACACTCAGGAAAGAGTAATGCTAAAGGAAAGGCACAATGCACACTTGTCATCTGGATGATTTTGCCTCTTCTCTGAAATGTGACAGTCGTATAATCGACTGTTCGAGGTATCTATATTCTCCTCTTACCAAGTGAGTGACCTTGGGTAAGTTACTCAAACTTTCTGAGCCTCAGTTTCTTCAATATGGTGTTTTTCAGAGAATTAAATGACAATATATATAAAGTGCTTGGAGTAGTGCCAGGCACACAGTATTAGTATGTGAATCCTGATCCTTGGCATCTCTCTTCTCTCAACATATCTAAAAATCACCACTTTTGTCCCAAAGAAGTGAATTTGAAGCCATCTGTTTATCCATGGAATACTTCCCAGTGACTACCTGGAGGGTCCAGTTTAGGGACTGTGGGAGGCCCCAACACTTGGTTCATAATCTACCTGGATTCAAGGTGCTGGCCCCAAAGGGACCTAAGCAGTATTAGACTAGATTGAAACCCTGGTGCCAATGATTTCATGTAATTCTTTACATAGCTGGTGAACCATGTACTACCCTCTTATCTAGTGGAAGTAGTCTTAGGTATTTCTGCAATGTGTTTATACAGCTGCAGTCAGCAGTCAGCTCAAATTCTGAAATCAAATAATGCACAAGATAGTGATATTTAGTTGAAATAGTATTTTTTAATCTGAATTTAAAAGTTTTTAAAGTACCTTCCAAAAAGTTGCGTACTTGAAAAAAATCACCAAAGAAAACTGAGGAGACAAAAGGAACCACATAAAAAGAAAAAAAAATCTCTTGCAAAAATGTTTTTAAAACAATGGCTCTCCTTTGGCCAGTAGAAATAGCTACAATTTTTGGAATTTAATGAACAAAGATCTAGAGATTATCAGTTTGAAGGGGACTTACACGTCAGCATGTTTGGATGGGACACTGTTGCAATCATGGCTATTAAGTCTGGAAAGAGCATTGAAGAACTCCTAATTCAGGGACCACAGTCCAAGCCAGGAACTAGAGCTTATCTTTCCACGACAGGTATGAAGCCCTGAAGTCCCTGTTCCCTTCCAAGCTCAGGGCACTGCAACCAACTGTAGGTGACCTGTGCTCAGCCCCACCTGCTCCAGGTGCTCTGCTCACTGGTTTGAGGTGGGACCAGAGGCAGCAAGTAACCTAGAAGGTGGGACCAGACGCAGCAAGTAACCTAGAAGGAGGTAAAAGGCCTTTACAACTGGCCGTTAGTTCTTCTAGGTAACACCAAGTTAAGTAACTCCCAGGAAATTGTTTGGACCCATCCCACTTTTAAACACATCCATTTCCTTATCCATTTAAAAAATACATAAAACATACACTTTGGTAAAAATATTGGATGAACACGCTGCATACATAATGGAATTAAAATGCAGTTCCACTGCTGTAACTGAGCTGGCTAAACTAGAACTGAGTAAGATTTTACTAACATTGGGTAATAAACTTCAGAACCTCCAGATCCTTAAAACAGCTAGAAATTACTATATGCAGTGCTCTTTTTTACTTCCCTCTTTTTGGTTAGAAATTGGTATTTAATATTAAAGTTGTTTTAAAATAAGCTTTTCTCTTTTGGTCAGGTTTGCCACTCTTAAATGGAGATATACATGTTTCCAGATAGATCCACCAGAATCCTGGAATTATAAAAGGTTTTAAAGATTATTTTATAGATAATAAGACTGAGGCACTGAGAGATCACCAAGGGCCCAAGGGGCTGAACTGGGAGACGCTTGGTGACACCTCCAGCCTCACTCCTGGGCCCATGCTCCTGCCGCTTCTCCATTCTTGGTGCTGACCTAGAATTCTCAGTGGATCTTTCAGATCGACAAATATTTGTCAACAGTCTCCTAAGATCAAGGCATTGAACCAAGTGTTAATGATGTTGCTGTGAGGCTTTAAAAAGCTGAGTGGTACAACATGCACAAGGGAAAAAGGTAATCTGTTACTGATACAGAGCAAAAAGTAAAATACAAGCAAAATTTTGGCCTCGATATATACAAATACCTTCCAGGTTTTTTTCCTCTCTATTCTACCTTGGCACCTTAAATTTAAATGCAACAAAATAAAAAGGAAAGAGTGAACAGTTCACTTATATTTTTAAAAAGTCCTTTGTCTAAAACAAGATTAACTTACCTCTACATCCGTTTGAAAGTTAAAAAGATCTATTCTTTGCCAGTTGCTTCCATCCAGGGCTAAGATGTTCCAAGCCTGGGAGGAGGAAGTAAAGGAGGAAAGATTGGGGTGAAAGAGATACATTTATTAAGACTGTTAAAGCTTTAATTCTTTTTTTTTAGGCGAGGCAACCCTTGGTTGACCTCACAGATTGCAAGGACCTTGTCAGTTTACAATGCCTTATTTTTTATTTTTTACGCTTACAGCACCTGGTCTTCCTAGGTGGTCTCCCATCCAAGTACTAACCAGGCCAGACCCTGCTTAGCATCCGAGATCAGACAAGATTGGGCTTGTTCAGGGTAGCATGGCCGTAGACAGAAACTGTTAAAGTCTTGATTCTACCTTCATCTTTTCAAACTTTTATTCTTGAAATACATTAAATAATCGAATATGGAATTATGATAACATTGTGTTATGTTAAGTATAAAGTATGACATTTTAATTTTTAACTGTTTACTGGAACTACAACTCATCCTCATTCTAATAAAACTTGATATTTACTGATTAGAAATCTGGTTAATACTCTACCTTGGAAATCTGTGCACATCGGCACAAAGTTACTATATCCAAGAAGGAAAATATTCTAGGAAGAAAGGCAAAAAACACAAAAATGAGATGGTGTTAACATTTCAGGATATTTGTAACTTGAAAGATAAAATCTAATGCACCTTCTGGATATAAGTTATTTTCAAGATTCTTCAATTTGCAATACACAAGTGGGCCATAATTTTACATCATTACTATGAAATATTAAATGCACATTCCTAAGTTGTTTTAAACACGCTACACAAATTCCCTTAAAATAGAACTCATTAAACTTTTATTTCCCTTGTTCTAAGGCATGGACATGTGACAGTAGATCATAACTTGTTCTATTCAAAGACCAACTCTCTCATCTCGCAGACACTGAGCTTGGTGAGTGCGAAATCCTTCTAATTCTTGTGCCCCTAACACATGGGGCAAACCCTTCTTTTGGCAGTAAATTCAGGTTCAGATGCCTGAGCCTCAAATGACATGGCCAAGAGAAGCTCAATAAAAAAACCCATTTGATTTTGATGTATTTGTTCAAAGTACAGAAAGATGGAGCTCATTAGCTGGCAAGGTCTATAAATGAGCAGTTTGGGGTTTTTTGTTGTTGTTGTTGTTGTTTTGTGAGCAAAAGCAAAGAAGCCACAGAAGACAGGAAAGATGGGGCGGCGGGGCAGGGAGGGAGTAAAGAAAAACAGAGAAGCACACCAAAGCTTAGTTATCCTTGGTAATGCCCCTAAAGGAAGCAGTTGCTATCATGGCTGGGGTCTGAGTCAGGTCCCGACGTTCTGACATTCTGGCAGTGAAAGAGATGAGTTGCTGATGATAGCAAAGTGGCAAACAGCTGTGTGTGTCTCAGTGCTGTGCACTGACAGCTAAAAATGAAGAGCTTTTCCATGAGAAGAAGGGTAAATGGGCATGAGGTGAGGGATAATAACAGGATCTAAGTTTCATAGTCCTGGAAGGTAAATATGAGGGTCTGTACCTGTGTGTGTGGAAGGAGGAAGGGTGAAAGGGCAAACAGCCACCTATAAGCACTTCAAAATTCTTCAAAGGTAACAGTCCATGGTGAGTTGAAAATCAATGGGCTCTGGGAAGAACAGCAAAAAACCAGCAGAGCGTTGTACACTACGACAACGCACCCACAAGCAGCACGAGGCTAGCGTCAGCACAGGTACCATTCCACAACACAAGCTGCAATCATTTTCTAGTGAAAAGCAAAGGACAGAAGCAGAAGGGCTATACCGACCTTAAAAGAGTCAAGGGAACTTTGTGCACAGAAAAATGCTGGTGGCTGAAAATGTGGACTTATATATGTAAACATATTTCAGGGTGTCTGCACACCTACAGTGCCTCTAGGGAAATACATCTTGCCCCATTCCCAAGCCCTCCTGCCACAAATGTCTGTGTTCTATGACATATGACTATTCCACAATAAGCCACAACTTACTATCAGCTCCCTAAAAAACCAAGGACCAGAGAGGGAAACAAGTACAGTACAGTAAAATCATATTTCATGCTGGGGTTGGGTTCTAAAGTACAAGCTGAAGGTGAACAAAAAGTTAGCTAAGTTTTCCTTGAAAATCCCTTGTGAATGTACCCTATCATCTCTTGGTAGTGATAATAATACTTACGATAATAAAATGATAATAAAAATAGTTAACATTGATTATGTACTTAACTGTGTGCTAGCTACAGTTTATGTTAGTCATTTAATTGTCATGACAATGCTATGAGGTGCTAGTATTATCTCAATTTTATAAATAAGGACACTGAGCACAGAGAGGTTAGGTAACTTGCCCAGACCACACAGATAGTAGGAGCTAGGATTTTAACCCAGGTAGGCTGGCCTGAGAGCCCAAGCCCATGAATAGTACATACACTGCCTCAGAAAATTGAACTCAGCTGTTTTTTCCCTCAGGATTTGACTAGATGCTATTTCTTCATCTGAACAGCAGATGTAGTAGTTCGTGTTCAGTGAGCATGCTGTGTGGAAAACACAGATCACACTAACCGAAGCAAGATGCTCACATATTCAGACACACGTGAGAACTCATGGCTGGAACACAGTTCACATTTCTCATCTCATGCTTACTACTCAATTTTATGGTTACTGAATGGAAAAGCAGACTGGCTTTAGTATTTACATTATTTTCCCTCTCCCCACCCCCCATGAATATATTTGGTTGAATTTGCAGAAGTTAATAGGCATGACAGGACTCCAAACTACTCAACTGCAGCCTACGCCAAATTCCTGGATCATGTCTCAATGAATAAAATAAATGCCCTAAATGACAGAGCTGGGACACTGGCAATGGAAACAGAGCTAGCTAGAGGAGGTAGAGCAGTGAGATATTGAGTTCTGGCCCTTCCAAAACATTTTTTTCCTGAAAATTGCTTCCCACCTCAAATGTGAGAACTTCACCCCCATTAGGAAAGCACTGTGATGCCAACTTGGTTATAAAGAAAGAAATATATACAGGGATATATAGAAGCATATGTACTGCTGGCCTTTGTACTCTGTTCCACTGGTCTGTCTAACTTTGTACCAATAAGATCCCATTTTAATTATGAAGCTTTATAATAAGTCTTGATGTCGGGCAACATAAGTCCCTCAATTTTGTTCTTATTCATCAAGATTACCTTGGTTATTCTTGGCTATTCTTGGTTCTTTGAATTTCCATTTATGTTTTAGTATCAGCATATCAATTTCCACCAGAAAATGATGAAATTTTTATTAGGATTATACTGAACTTATAGAAACTTTGGGGAGAACTAAGATCTTTACATTAAATCTTCCAATCCAGAAACGTGATATATTCCATTACGTATTTAGGACTTCTTAAATTACAGTAATTTTGGTAGTTTTCCACATCGATTCTGTGTTCATTTTTAGATTTTCCCCTACCTTTTCAATTTTTTAAAGTTACTTTGTTACACCTTGTAAAATACCTGTTTTGCACATACATCATCTTATCTCTTGAACCTTAGCTTATTGCCCCTTTATTTATTAAAAATAAGAGCAAATAGTACATAAAGTTCCCATATATTACTCCCCATCTTGACACACAGTTTCCCCTATTATTGACACCTTATATTAATGTGGCACATTTGTTACAATTAATGAACTAATATTAATACATTATTATTAACTAAAGTACATAGTTTATGTTAAGGTTACTCTTTGCATTATATAGTTTTAGTTTTTGATAAATGCATAATGACATATATCCACCATTACAGTATCCTACAAAATAGTTTACCACCCTAAAAATCACCTGTGCTTCACCTTCCCTCCTTCCCCATGAACCTCTGGCAACCACTGATCTTTTTAATGTCTCCATAGTTTTGCCTTTTCCTTCATGTAATTGGAATCATACAATAGATAGCTGTTCAGATTAGCTTCCTTCACTTAGTGATATGCGTTTAATGTTCCTGCCTGTCTTTTAGTGGCATGACAGCTCATTACTTTTTATTGCTGATTAATATTCTATTGTATGGATGCATGAGAGTTTGTTTATCCATTCATCTATGTAAGGACATCTTGGTTGCTTCCAAGTTTGGGTGATTATGAATAATTCTGCTATAAACATCTGAATGTGGGTTTTTGTGCGGATATGTTTTCTACTCAGTTAAATAAATACCTAGGAGTGTGACTGCTGTCATATAAATTAGTGTTTAGCTTTGTAAGAAACTGCCAAACTGTCTTCCAAAGTGGCTGTGCCATTTTAATTCCACCCCCGGCAATGAAGGAGAGCTCCTACTGCCCATTTTTCAACTGATTTGTTTTCTTGTTGCATTTTAAGAGTTCTTTATATATTTTAGATATCAGTCCTTTATCATGTTTTTGGAAAATATTTTCCCCCAGTCTTTGGCTTGCTTTTTCATTCTCTTACCAGAGAAGTTTTTACTTTTAATAAAACTTAAAAGTCTAACTTATCCATTTGTCTTTCATGAATTATGCTTTAGGTGTTATATCTAAAAATTCACTGCTAAACCCAAAGTCACCTACATTTTCTCCTATGCTTTCTTCTAGAAGTTTTATAGTTTTGCATTTTACAGTTAGGTCTATGATCCATTTCAAGTTGATTTTTGTGAAAGGTGTAAGACAGAGGTCTCCAACCCTTTTGGCACCAGGGACTGGTGTTCCTATGAGAATCTCATGCCTGAGGATCTGAGGCGGAGCTGAGGCGGTGATGCTAGAGCTAAAGAGCAGCTGCAAATACAGATGAAGCTTCTGGCTCTCCCGCTACTCACCTCCTGCTGTGCAGCCTGGTTCCTAACAGGCCACAGACTGGTACTGTTCCATAGCCTGGGGGTTGGGAACTCCTTGTGTAAAGTCTGTGTCTACATCATTTTTACATATAAACATCCAATTGTTTCAACACCATTTGTTGAAAAATATATACTTCCTTCATTGAATTGCTTTTGTTCCTTTATTGAAGATCGGTTTACTTTCTTTGTGTGGCTTTATTTCTAGGCTCTCTATTCTGGTCTGCCTTGGTGAATGTTCCATGTGATTCTGAGAATGTGTATTCTGCTGCTGTTGGAAAAAGCATTCTATAAATGTCTATTAGATCCAATTGACTGATAGTGCTGTTTGGTTAAACTATATTATTACTGATTTTCTCCCTGCTGAATCTGTCAGTTACTGATAGGATAGTGAAATTTCTAACCATAATAGTAGTTCTGTACAGTTTTTTCTGCAGGTCTATCAGTTTTGCCTCGCATATTTTGACACTCAATTGTTAGGTGCATACATGTTAAAGATTATGTCTTCTTGGAGAATAAACTCCTTTATCATTATGTAATGCCCCTCTTTATCCATGATAATTGTCCTTGTTTTAAAGTTATCTTTGTCTGAGATTAAGATAGTTACCCTAGCTTTCTTTTGATTAGCATTAGCATGGTACATCTCCTCCATCCCTTTTTAAATGTGTCTTTATATATAATGGTTTGTTGTAGAAAACACATATAGGTGGGTCTTTATTTTTTTTTGTTGCACTCAGTACTTATGTTTGTAACTATTTTCTATTCAATGAACTTTTTATTATCTTCTCTTTTTTTTTCTGCCTTCTCTGGTTTTAAACAAATATTGTATATGATTCTATTTTATCCCCTCTGCTAGCATATCAGTTATATTCTTCAAAAAAATATTTTTGGTAGTTGCCCTAGAGTTTACAATATGTATTTACAAATAATCTAAGTCCACTTTCAAATAACACTGTACCACTTCTTGGGTAGTACAAGTATCTTAAAACAGAGTATTTCCAATTCCTTCATCTTGATCCTTAAAACATAGTCGTCATTCATTTCATTTACCCATATGCTATAATCACCCAATACACTGTTAAGAGTAAAAATAAATATTTTATTTTGCCTTCGTTTATTCCTTTTCTGATGCTTTTCCTTCCTTTTTGTAAACCCAAGTTTCTGACCTATACAATTTTTTTCTCTCTCTGAAGAACTTCAATATTTCTTGCAAGGCAGGTGCACTGGCAACAGATTTCCTGTTTTTGTCTGAAAAATTTGTATTTCTCCTTCACTTTTGAAGGATAATATTGCTGGATACAGAATTCTAGCTCAGTGATTTTTTTCTTTCAATATCTAAAATATTTCACTACACTTTCTTGCTTGACTAGTTTGTAATGAGAAGTGTACCTTTATTTCTCTATAGGTGCTTTTTCACTCCCCTAGCTTCCTTCAATATTTTTCCTGTATCTTTGGTTTTCTGCAGTTTGAATAAATTATTCCTAGGTGTAGGGTTTTGTTTTTTGTTTTTATGTCTTATTTTAGTATTTTTCCCACTTGATGTTCTCTGAGCTTCCTGAATCGATGGTTAAATTTAAATCTGTCATTAAATTTGAATCTTCTAAGCCAGTATTGCCTCAAGCATTTCTTCTGGTAGTGCCATCATGTGTATGTTACATCTTCTATAATTGTCCTACAGTCCATCTTTTGAGATAGCACAAGGTTTTGTTCCTTCGTTCTATTAATATAAATTACACCAATTAAATCAATATTGGACTTGACCATAATACGTTAACCTTTTTATATATCACTGGACTTGTTCTGCTAATATACTGTTTATTCATGAATTTCATTTCTTTAACGGATGACTCCAGATTTTTAACTTCTGTTGACTTTTGAAAGTTGTGTTTAACAGTTTTTTAGAAAGCTGAGTCCTAAGAATTGTTTTTATTACTGATTTTTAAAATTGAAGTAAAAATCACCTAACATAAAATCAATCATTTTAAAGCATATAATTCAATAACATTTAGTCCATTCACAATGTTGTGCAACCGCCATCTCTATCTAGTTTCAAAATATTTTCATCCTCCCAAAAGAAAACACTATAACTATTAATCAGCCACACTCTATCCCTTTAGTCCCTGGCTACTGCCAATTCACCCAAAGAATTCTAGGTTCACATTTCATTGGCACATACAAATTTTTTCCCACTTTTTGCTTCTATTGTTGCTGATGAGAGACCTATTTTCAATTTAACTGCTAATCTTTTTAAATAATCTTACTCATCTTGCAGATTTAAGACTTTTCTTTGTCTTTGAAGTTCTGTTTTATTATAATATGTCTAGATATAAATGTATCTTTATTAATCTTGTTCAGAGCTCATTGTGCTACTTCAATCTGAGGATTCAAATATTTAATCCATTCTTAAAAATTTTCAGTGACTCTGCGTCAAATATTTCCCCTCCTACATTTTCTCTATGTTCCTTATCTACAATTTCCTTTACACATATGTTGAATCATCTAATCCTATCTTCTGGTTCTCTTAATCTTTTCTACATTTCAATATCTTTATCTCTATGCTGAATTATGCATAAATTTCCCATCTCTATCTTCCAGTTCTCTAATTCTCTTTTCAGCTTCATCTAATAGCTGCTTAATTCATTTACTTTCCTTATGGTGGATCATTTCCTTAGGTAACCTGTAATATTTTATCATGACCTCATTTTTGTCTGATTATTGATGTGTGGAAAGCTTATACATTTTGGTTTATTAAATGCCCCTACAAAGTTATTTCACATTTGATTTTGCCAAGCTCTCCCAAAGGTTGCATCTTTCCAGCATAAACTTTACATTAACTTCTAAGCTTGGAGTTTCTGAATCATCTACACATAGGATTAGATTTTTCAAGAAAGACTTCTTCCTCTTCACCCAAAGCCCTGACCAGAAAGAAGCTTTTTTTGTTTTGTTTTGTTGTTTTTGTCCCATCATATATGGTGAGGGAACCTTTCCAGGGTTTCTGCATTATGTAGTAGTCACATATTCAATTTCTCCCCTTCTACATGCAAGGCCTCATCTCCCTTCTCTGTGTGGCATTAAAATCCCAGCCACTGTCTATTATAGATAGCCTGTTACTAGTTTGCTAACCACGCTAGTAATGAGTATACTAAGATCATTTATTTTTTGAACTATTTACTTATTTGTTTATTATAATCATTGTTTCTCTGTGTTGATATGCTAGCCCAATTATAAGGTTACAAGATCCAGAAGTCAGGTGTTCCTTTTCTTTGATGACAATTAACAGCATGGTATAGTGAATGCTCTTCAGGGTAGGATATCAACGACCCTTCACTTCCATTACTGTAGCAAAGAAAACTAAGTATATGAGCTAGTTGATTTTTTTTTTGTTTTTTTTTAAGGCAAGGTAATCCTTGGTTGACCTCACAGATTGCAAGGAACTTGTCAACTTACAATCCCTTATTTTTTTTTTACATCTATAGCACCTAGTCTTCCTAGGTAGTCTCCCATCCAAGTACTAACCTACTTAGCTTCCAAGATCAAACGGGATCGGGCTTGTTTGGGATAGTATGGCCGTAGACTGAGCTAGTTAATTTTTGACTAGACACATGACCTATAGAACTGAATAATCTGTTAAACTTGAAGTTTGTGCTCTGAATAGGATAAAAATTATGTGCTTTATTTCTATGGGTGAATATATGAACATCTGTGAGGGTTTTTTGTTTTTTTTTGGTAGCTTATAAGACTTGCATATCCTGCAAACAATTTTTTTGACTGAAGAGCAAAAACGTATAGAAGTAAAAACATGTGATTTAAAGTCAATCTTGGTTGAAGTCTCAGACCCACACAGACCTTTTAAACTCCAAATCTCATATTTAACAACTGTGGAATCTTTATCAACTCATTCAACCTCTGAGCCTCAGATTTTTCATCTGTAAAATCAAGATGATTAAAGCTGTTTTATCTACCTCAAAAGATTGTTTTGATTATCAAGTGATAATCGTGAAATTGCTACACTGTACTCAAGAAACACTCCTTTTCCCCAGAAAATAATCATTAGTAATCTTAACTGAAGGAATGGTGCACATTGAGAACAATTTCTTTAAAAAAGTGAATAAACAGAAAAATCAACAGTTTCTCTCAAACTGGAACTAGAGTCTTAATAGGACTTTAGGAAAATGTTGGAAACTTTAAATTATCACATGAACATCAGTTGTTCTGCTAGGAATTGCTGTAGGTTAAGAGTGGCAATAAGCCCCAGAATATGATGACTTTCTGCATTTCTGTATTTGCATACTTCCTCCATATCCTTGGATCAGCTAGGATAACAAAAAGTGATGCCTAACCCTCCCCACATTCTTCAAAGAACTACCTACTTAGAGTAATACCCGCTAAGATGAAAATATAGGCTTTCTTTTGTGCAAATGTCTTTGAAGTGTGGATACAGAAAACAACATTTTCCCTGAAGATCATTAAACCTGTGTTCATACACCAAGGTACATGAATGAAAACAATTATATTCTTTAAGCAAATGTTAAATTTGAGGTTTCAGAGTATTGGTTTAGTGATGTTATCTATGGGGGGGGGGACCCTTTAAGTTCCATGAGTTTTTTAAGGGCAACTTCAAAGAATTCAACCATGAGGCAAACATGTACATTTACTCCAACTGCTGAGATGAGGAAATTCTGAAACTGAAACACTACTTTATTTTCCCTACAGTCTAACCCTATAGAACTACACAAAGCAAAGACTCAGATTTTCTGAAAGGAAATCAGATCACTAAACAGTAATTATGAGCGAGAACTAAAAGAGTTTACCATTTCAGAAATGTTTCCAAAAGTACAGACACATTTACACTTGTTATCTGAGAGTGTGAGAGCTGAGGTATATTAAAGAGATATTTATCTTTAATTTGTCCATCTTTTTATTGTGTCACTTGCCAAAACCATCAAGTTTTTAAATGTAAAATCTAATAACAGATTAAAGAAAAAAAAATGACTCCAAAATAGCAAAAGAACATGAATATACAGTGTCTCTTTGGTTTTGACCCTCCATATTTTCAAGAGAAGTTAAAGCTAAGTTAATTAGCTCATTATTAATATTGTAATCATTACATTTTCTGACAAAAAAATAGATATTGTATGGCTGGGTTCCAATTATTCTATTACTAATTCATGAATAGTTTTCATCATAAATATTGAGCACTAAATAGCAATTAAACACCAAAAAAGAAAATTACCTTCTGACTAATTTAAAAGATGTTTTAACAAGAAAAGTATGGGCAAAAGGAAGAACAATGACTTCATGCAAATGCAGGAGGCTGAAACAATGATGAATTCACTTCTCCCATAATTCTAGTAATCTTAAAGAATACATAATTGAGTTCCCAGAAAAGATTTGATTTTTAAAATATAAGTTAACTGATAGATGGGAAATATGAGATTTTCCACAATTAGACAACTGCACTATGGACCTGGAGAGGAAAGATTCGCAAAGTCAACAATGGAAAGGAAATCCAGGTAGAATGCATTATTAAGATTGAATCAAATTATAACAAAAGATGAAGAAAGTAACTGGATTTTAACAAAAGTCATTTGAGAAATTAACAGTGAACTTAGTAAGGTGGCGATTCAAGAGGCTGGAACACAGCAAAAGGGAACAGTTCTAAATGAGAAAATGAGAGACAAAATAGTCATGAAGATTAGGATACTTAACCCTCAAAGACAGTCAACGGGAGATGCAGCACCAAGATGGTTAGGCACAAGAACGAAAAACAGTAATAAGAAGACAAACCAGGAAAACAATAAAATGCAGCAGACCTTCTTTATACCTTTCAAACTTTTCACAGATCTTTTTATTAGGAATACTCTGATACATACAAAAGACTATATGACATTCTGTAGTCCTTAATAATAAAACTGTATGAATCGCCAAGCTTAAAAACTAGAACACTACTAGTATCACTGCACCTACTTTGTGTCCCTCCCTTTATTTCCTTTCTCCACCTCTCGATCAATAAACACACTCCTGATTTTTTTGTTCCCTTGCTTAATAGTTTTATCACAATGTATATATTCCTAAACAATATACCATGTAGTTCTGCTTAATTTTGAATCTTATGAAAATGGTACATGCTGTACCTGTCTTTTGCAACTAGCTTTTTTTTCATTCAGCACTATAACACTAAGACTTATCAGTGCATTTCTAATTACACTAATAAAGAAAGAGATACCTTGATATGGGGTGCTTCTAGCACAAAAATCTAAAATATGTGACATCTGCTTAGTGGCTGACAGCAAGAGAAACATGTATCAGAGCTGGTAACACAAATATACTTGTTATGTGGTAGTACTGCCTATGAAAATGGGGAGGGCAGACAAAGCATGCAGATCTGGAGAAGAGGTTAGAAAGTGCTAAAATGTTAGTGACTAATGGTTTCTCCTTGCTGTATTAGCAAGGCATTACAAGAATGTACTTGGGAAAGAACTGATAATAAAACTGGTTTGTAAGCAGAAATAAAAGGGGAGAGAGTAAAGAAACTGAGGACCTCAGAAAGCTGGAAAAGCCAACTATTTCTAAATATCACATAATAAAAAATAAGACTTAAAAGCACCTTAGGCCACAAGACATTATTCAGACTTCTTTAAAACAGAATAACTAAACCCTGTAGCAAAGATCAGATTAATTGCTCCCTTTCTTTCTGAGCCTATTGTTTTGGATGTCTCAAGATAGATACGACTGAGAAAGAGAAGCATAAGGGAAAGGAGGCAAACAATAAAATAAAGGAAACTCGAGGCTATAGTTTAAGAAAGAATTGTAGGTGTGGTTACTGGCACAGGGAACTAACTAAAGTGAAGCAGGTTAGAAGACTACCAAATTCTTAAATTCTGTCGAAGAATTCATAACCGATCCTAAATTGTACTATGATTATAATCTAATCCTCAGGTCTCCAACAAAACTGCATAAGAAATGGCTATGGAAAAGAATAGCCCTCTATAAAGGAATATTCCCAAACATCTACTTCAGATACAATTATGGAAGATAAGGAGCAAGGAAGAACCCTCTGGAGGTTGGAGTTAAGAATCACCAGAACCAATGGTAAGGAAGTCCCTCCCAAAAACAGAATAGGAACTTCCCCTACTCTAGGACAAGGGGGACTTCATAATGCCTGCCTAGCAGAATTCATTGTTGCTAGAGAACAGTAACTGCTATATGTCATCCATTCCTTCCCTTCCCAAATTTTATTGTTGACTGGTTACCCTGTCCCTGATTCTGAATTAAGAGTGAGGGACAGTAGTTGGGGGAAGATAACAAAACCATAAAGAACCACATCCAGATCTGATGGAGAGAACTGTATATCACCCACATAAGAAAGTACCAAATAGAAATGAAGAGCTGAATACAATACAATATGATAATGGAAGACTACAATAACTGAATTGAAAAATACACTAGAAGGGTTAAAGAGCAGACTAGATGAAGCAGAAGAAAGGCTGGATGACATCAAAGAAACAGCAGTGGAACTCAATCAGAGTAGCAAAAAGAAAAAAATTTTTTTAAGTGAAGATAGCTTAAGAGACTTATGGGACAACATCAAGTAGACTAACATTTGCATTACAGGAGTCCCAGAAAAAGGAGAGAAAAAGGGGTAGAAAATTTATTTGAAGAAATAGTGTCTTAAAACTTCCCTAATCTGGGGATGGACAGTTCCAAAAAAAATGAACCCATACCACGGCATATTATCATTAAAGTGTCAAAGTTAAAGACAAGAAGAGAATCTTAAAAGCTGAAGGAAAAACAACTTGCTATGTACAAGGGAACCCCTATAACACTTGGCAGAAACTGTGCAGGCCAGATGGGAGTAGCATGATATATTCAATGGGCTGAAAGAAAAAACTTCCAAGCAAGAATACTCTACCTAGGATATCGGTCATTCAGATTTGAAGACGAGATAGAGTTTTCTAGTCAAGCAAAAGCTAAAGGTCTTATAAGAAATGTTAAAGTGACTTCTTTAATCTAAAACTAAAGGGCACAAATTAGTAATAGCAAAACATACAAAAATATAATTCTCACTGGTGAAGGTAAATATACAGTAAAATTCAGAATAACCTAATGTTGTAGAGATGGTAGGTTGATCACTTATAAAGCTAGTATAAAGGTTAAAACACTAAAGTTGTAAAAAACAAAACAACTATAACTACAATAATATGTTAAGCGATACGCAAGATAAAAGATATAAATGTGACATCAAAAACAAAAATTGTGGAGGGAGTAAAAATGTAGAGCTTTAGAATTCGTTCAAATTTAAGTTGTTATTAACTTAAAACAGACTATTCTAAATATAAGTTGTTTTATGTAAATCTCATAAAGCAAATCTATAAAGCAAAAACCTATAGTAGATATGCAACAAATAGAAAGAAGGAATCTAAGCATACGGCTATAGAAAAACCATAAAATCACAAAGAGAGAACAAGAAAAAGAAACAGGAATTAAAAAACAGCCAGAAAACACTTAATATAATGGCAATAAGTATATATCTATTAAAAATTACTTTAAAGGTAAATAGACTAAATGCTCCAATCAAAAGATGATGACTAAATAGATTTTTTTTAAAAAGACCCCTTTATATACTGCATACAAGAAGCTCACTTAAGATAAAAGACACACAGACAGGTAGTAAAGGGATGGAAAAAGATATTCGATGCAAATGGAAAACAAAAGCTATACTTACGTAAAACAAAAATTTTAAGACAATGACTGCAGTAAGAGACAAAGAAGGTCATTATATAATGAGAACTGGGCCAATCCTACAGGAAATTATAAACATTTGTAAACATTTATGCACCCAGCATAGGAGCGCCTAAATATATAAAGAAACATTAACAGACCTAAACGGAAAAACAGACAAAAATACAGTAATAGTAGGGGACTTTGATACTCCACTTTTGCCAAGGGATAGATCATCCACAGAAAATCAATAAGAAAACATTGGCCTTAACTGACTAGTTAAATCACATGGACTTAACGGACATACAGAACAGTCCATCCAAATGCAACAGAATACACATTTATCTTAAATGTACATGAAACATTCTCCAGGATAAATCATATGTCAGGCCTCACAATAAGTCTTAATATATTTAAGAAGACTGAAATAACATCAAGCATTTTTTCTGACCACAATAATATGAAACTAGAAATCAGTTATAAGAAAACTGGAAATCACAAATATGTGGAGATTAAATAACATGCAACTGAAGAACAAATGTATCACAGAAGAAATCAAAAGAACAATTTAAAAATTCTTTGACACAAATGAGAATAGAAATACAATATACCAAAACTCATAGGATGAAGCAAAGCAGTTCTGAGAGAAGTTCATAGAAATAAATGCCTACCTCAAGAAACAAACAACCTCAAATAAACAACCTAATTATACACAAGGAACTAGAAAATGAAACACAATGAAGCTCAAGCTTAGTAGAAGGAAGGAAATAAAGGTCAGAGTAGAAATAAATGAAACAAACTAAAAAGAGAATAGAAAAGATCAACGAAACTAAGATGGTTCTTTGAAAAGATAAACAAAATAGACAAACTTTTAGCTAGATTCACCAAGAGAAAAAGAAAGGACTCAAATAAAATCAGAAATAAAAAGATGTTACAACTGATACCACAGAAATACTAAGGATTAAAAGAGACTACCAAGAACAATTTTTTTGTGAACAAATTGGACAACCTTAAAGAAATGGATAAATTCCTAGATGCAACCTACCAAAACTGGATCACAAGGAAATGGAAAATCTACACATACCGATTACTAGTAAGGAGATTGAATCAGTAATCAAAATCCTCCCAAAAAACAACAGTCCAGAACCAGATGGCTTCACTGGTAAACTCTACCAAACATTTAAAGAAGAATTAATACCAATATTTCTCAAACTCTTCCCCCAAAAAATGAAGAGAAAGAAAAACTTTCAGATTTATCTTACAAGGCCAGCATTACCCTGAACCAAACGCAGACAAGGCTGCAACGAGAAAAAAAAATTACAGGTTAATAACCATGATGCACATAGATGCAAAAATCCTCAACTAAATATTAGCAAACCAAATTCAATAATACATTTAGTCTACAGCCATGCCACCCTGAATGTGCCTGATCTCATCTGATCTCAGAAACTAAGAAGAGTCGAGCCTGGTTAGTACTTGGATGGGAGATCACCTAGGAAAACCAGGTGCTGCAGGCGTTAAAAAAAAAAAATTCAATAATACATTTAAATGATCACACACCACGAGCAAGTGGGATTTATTCCACGGATGCAAGGATGGTTCAACATTTGCAAATCAATCAATATGAATATTAGCAAACCCAATTCAACAATACATTGAAAGGATCATATGCCATGCATTTGACAAAATTCAACATCAATTTATAATAAAAGCTCTCAACAAAGTAGATATAGAGGGGAACATAGCTCAACATAATAAAGACTATACATGACAAGCCCACAGTTAACATCTTACTCAACAGAGAAAAGCTGAGAATTTTTCCTCTAAGATCAGGAACAAAACAAAGATGTCCACTCTCACCACTTTTATTCAGCACAGCACTAAAATCCTCACCTGGGCGATGAGGCAAGGGAAAGAAATAAAGGCACCCAACTTGAAGCAAAAGAAGCAAAACTGACAGTATCTGCAGATGACATGATAGTACAGATATTTAATTTACTCTAAAGACTCCACCAAAAAACTGTTAAAATAAATAAATTCTATAAAGTTGTAGATATATCAATATACAAAAATCGATTTTATTTCTATACACTAACAACAAACTATTAGAAAAAGAAATTAAGAAAATAACCCCATTTACAACTGTGTCAAAAAAAATACCTAGAAATACATTTAACCAGAGGTGAAAGACCCATACACTGAAAACTATAACACTGACAAAAAAAAAAAAAATTGAAGACACAAATGGGTATTCCATGCTCATGAATTGAAGGAATAGTGTTAAAGTGTCCATACTGCCCAAGGAATCTATAGATGCAATGCAATCCCTATCAAAATTCCAATGCATTTCTGTTTCACAGAAATAGAAAAAATGATATTAAAACTTGTATGGAACCAAAAAACACCCTCGTTAGCCAAAGAAATCTTGAGGAAGAAGAACAAAGCTGGAGGCGTCATGCTCCCAGACTTCAAACTGTATTATAAAGCCATAGTAATGAAAATAGTATGATATAGGCATAAAAACAGACATGTAGATCAATAGAACAGAACAGAGAGCCCAGAAATAAACCCACACATATACAATCAATTAATTTTCAACAAAGGAGCCAAGACTATACAATGGGGAAAAGACAGTCTCTTCAACAGATGGTATTGGAAAAATTAAACAGCCATATGCAAAACAATGAAACTGGACCACTAACACCATACGCAAAAACTATTCAAATGGATTAAAGACTTAAATGTTATGACCCGAAACCATAAAACTCCTAGCAAAACACATAGGTGGTAAGCTCCCTGATATTGGTCTTGAAGATGATTTTTTAGATTTGGCACCAGAAGCAGTCAACAAAAGCAAAAACAAACAAGTGGGACTATATCAAACTAAAAAGCTTCTGCATAGCAAAGGAAACCACAAACAAAATGAAAAGGCGGCCTACTAAGTGAGAGAAAACATTTGAAAATCACATATGTGATATGGAGTCATTATATAAAGAATTCACACAAAATAGCAAAAAAAACAAACAATCTGATTAAAAAATCGGCAAAGGATCTAAAAAGCCTTTTTTCCAAAGAAGACATACAGATGGCCAATAGGTACATGAAAAAGTACTCAACATCACTAATCATCAGGGAAATGCAAATCAAAACCACAATGAGATATCACCTCACCCCTTAGAATGGCTATTAGAATGGCTACTATCAAAAAGACAAGAAATAACAAGTGTTGGTGAGGATATGGATAAAGGAAGCCCTTGTGACTATTGGTAAGAATGTAAATTGATACAACAACTATGGAAAACACTATGCAGGGTCTTCAAAAATTAAAAATAAGAGTTGCCATATGATCCAGCAACTACTTCTGGGTATTATCTGAAGAAAGCAAATACACAACTAGAAAAGATATCTGCATCCCCATGTTCACTGTAACATTATTTACAATAACCAAATATGGAAACAATATATATATATATGAGATAGATATTATTAAGCCACAAAAAATAAGGAAACCTTGCCATTTGAGACAACACAGATGAACCCTGAGGGCACTATGTTAAGTGAAACAAGCCACACAGAGAAAGAAAAGTAGTGTATCATCTCACATGTGGAATTCCAAACAAAACAAAAAACCAAGATCATAGATACAGAGAACAAGCAAAAGTGAACATTACATTGTTTAGTCTAATATATTTAAGATAAAATTTTCTTTAAAGAAAGGAATCATAAATACAAAGTTTTTGATAATATTAACAAGATGCTGGAGGGGAAGGGTAATGCAAGGATCAGCGATGAAGTATATCATTAACCAAGAATTATGAGTAATCCAATTCTGTAATCCAATTTAACTAGTTAAAAAAAAAATGCTGCAGTAACCATCCCTGTAGACATATCTTGGTATATACACATCTGCATATACATCTTTGCAAATACATCTGTTAGCAAACTCCTAGAAATGGAATTTGTGAATATGTATACTTAGCATTTTGAATTTTTTCCCCAGTGGCCCTACAAAATGGTTACTAAAGTTCACAGTCCCACCTCTAAAGTATTTTTAAAGTGTTTGTCTCCTACTTCCTTGTCAAAAGCTGTTATTACCAAACTTTTGGGTTTTGCCAGTCAGATACAGAATATCCCATTAGTTTGATTTGTATTTAAATATGGGCCTGATTGAGCATCTTTTCATACATTTACTGGCCATTTGTATTTCTTCAATTACTCAAACCCTCTTCAAATTCTAACAGTTAATCCACCTTATTCTTAATAATTTTTAAGTTTTTATTCTTTGTTCATTGGAGAATATAGCCCTTGCTTATTATGTGTGTTGTAATTATTTCACCCACCGCTGTACTTATTTATTTTTGTTATGGTATGTTTTGCCACATTTTAATATTCAGAGTCAAATTAAGCAATCTTTTCTGTTGTAAGTACTGAGCTCACAGGTTTTTAATTAATGGGTCTCTTAACCTAACTTTCCAGGGACAAAGCTCTGGAGCAGATGTCCCAGTCCTACCCTTCTTATCTGTGGAGCTTTGTTGGTGTTTCATGCTACCTCGGTGTAGATTTAAAAAATCCAAAGACATCATCACAGTTTTCACGTATAAGCATAACCCGAACCCAGACTGAGGAAAATTTCTTCTGCCGTGATTTGAACTTAAATGCCAAGCTTCAAATAGTACATAACAGTACACAAAGGTAATGAAAAGGAAGCATCTGCATCTGATTTCAGCACACATTATTCAGTCCTGTATTGCCCTACCAAGGTAAAAGCACACACACACACACACACACACACACACACAAACTGCTATAAAAATGAACAAACCAAAACGACTCTTTAACAAAAAAGAAAAATTTGCATAGATGCTTAAAAATCTGCATAGTTTTTTTATTTTTTTTGCAGGATGTAAGTAAGTTGCAAACAGAACCTTCACCTCCCTGGCAGCAGAAAAAGGCTGTCACTGGTTTCTATACTTTCCTTCTCATGGAAGGATTGGCTTGGGACCTGTCCCATCCATTCATCTGGCGCTGAGTGTTTCCAAGTTCCAGGTCTACGGATCTATGCAGATTTTTCTTTTTTGTTAAAGAGTTTGCACTATGTACCCCTAAAGGAGCATCTTACTTGTTAGGCTGCTTTAGAATACATATAAGGCATCACAGATAGCAGGAAGTGGAGGCACCAATCCTTGAAAAGCTCCATGGAGTGCTGAAACCAACCAGCAGGCAAGAACACCCACTCAGTGACGCCCCAAACAAGAATGAGCCATTTACTGCACTGCTCCCCAAGGTCCCATGATTATACATAAGCGCTGGGTTGTAACTTAATGATTGCAACAAAACCCACAATTGTTTTCACCATGAAATTGGCTTCTAAATTTTAGAAAGGGAAAATTTGAAAATTTATGTGCTAGTCATTTTATAATTTTCCCTAGCAAACTAATAAAACTGCCAAATTAGATGTAATTGTGGAGTTGATTTCATTTGCCCAGAATTATTAGGCTCGACAATGTTATTTGAGGCAATAAAACCTTCCTTCATCAAGCCAACATAGCACTTAGTTCTGTCATGTATCTGCATAAATTTTAAAAGGAAAGAAAATTACATAAATGGTGATTTAAGTTTTTAGAAATGTGTCTAATAAGAGATTTCTTTCATTATTATTTATTACTAACAATGGCTTTGTCTTAGAATGTTTTAAATATTTACTGCATGTAGCACTCCTTATATCCTGTGAAGTGATTTACATGTGTTTTCATTTCATCATTAACATTTGAAAGCAACCATTATAAAGTAAAATTTTAAGGTTAAATAAATATTAAAATTTATAATCTGAGTTTTAGGCCAATAATCAAAAGAGGAATGGTTCCTTCCAAGAGACTGCCTTTTTAAAATGCAAAATAATTATTGGTTGTCATTACACTAACATTCATCTGCTTAAGCCCTAGTAGTTGTCAGTTTAATATAAGATGGTAATATGTATTTTTCATTGAGATTGAATTAGTCCAGGCTGATGAAATAAAGCACTGGGCTACATTAACTTACTTAGTAATAAGGTTCTTTACTGACATATTGTTAGCAGTAGCATATGTTAAAATCCGTATCGGGACAGCTTGCTTTTATCAGTTATTTGCATTAAAACCAACTGCATTATCAAACAGCATTGACTGAGATTCAAGCCTCCAAAACTGATATTAATTAATAATAAGCTAACATTTATTTAACATTTATTAAATGCTAGGTACTCCAAGAGCTAGCAATGACCTCATAAGGTAAGAAATATTACTATTTCCATTTTACAGATATGGGAAATTATGGCCCAGAGAGTTAAGGCACTTTGTACTCACACATCTAGTAAATGGGAAGAGCTGAAATCTCAACCAAGTCTGGCTCCAAAAGTAATACAGACAGTAACAATGAGGACAAATATGTGTAAGGACAACCCAACTCACTGATAGATATGTAGATCATAACAAATATTCCCACTGTTGCAAGCATTATATAACTGACTATCCAAGAAGAGAAAAATTACAAGCTGTTTGCTGAGCTGTGTAAGAGTGAAGGTAGAGAGGAAGAACTTGAGTACCTTTACTTTATGAGTAAAAGCTGGGTAGGAAAAGCAAAATTGTAGGAAAAAACTCTAATACCACAAATAGGTGGTAGAGGGAATTTGTATATTAATAACATTGGGTAGTCTTAAAACTAGCAATAAGATGATCAGATGAAAAAAAAACTGAGATTTTTCTGAGTGATCCAAAGTGATACAAAGAGATGAAAAGAAGCACATAATCCCAGGTTAAGCTTGTTAATGGTTCCAAAGGGGAAGCTGAGGCTTCACTTGGTGTGATCAATAATGGAAGCTACTAGAGAATTTAAAAGGGTGCTAACAGAGGCAATCAAAAATGGCAGAAGAGAAAATGACCTCTAATGCAAGCAAATAAGATTATCATAAAGTCAAAGAATCACATTTATTGATGAAGTAAGACTGAAGATGAATAGGAATTCAATAAGAATAGAAACAGCAGTCTGCACTGTCACAGAGAAGTATACAATATGAAGTAAAAATGTAAGCCTAGGATGGACTGAAAGTATGAAGACATCATTTAAGTGAACAAAAATAATAAACACAAGCTCCATGAGGCGAAGACTGTTGCACTCACTCATTTTGCTGTGGAATTAACTGATGATGAAGATGGATGCTTTGGTAACCTGGCTCAAACCCTTCTTCAAAGTTTGCTTAGAAAGGGTAGCTAGGAAAGGGGAGAGCTCTATTACTGAGAATAGAAAGTCTGAGAGTAAAATGGCAGAAATGATTTAAAGGCCAACAAAGATTAAAATACCATGATTGGCTAGAGTTAATTTTGAGACTCACAAGTCAGAGAAGACCTGTAGTGGCAGTACTTTAAAACCTAAATTCCCCTTGCAAACTCCAAAATAAGAACAGAAGTGGGAATGTAAACCTATGAATAGATATATTATGCATATTTGCTCTCAAATGGCAATTCTTTTTGAAACATGATCTATGTATGAGTCTTGTGGCATGATTCAAAACTAACTCCGGGATTCTCAACAGCTGGCTCCATCATGAATCTTTAAAAGAACTAAAATTTCTAAAAGAGCAGTTCAGAAATCATGCTAGCACAGAAAGTGATGTAATTCCTTTTTTCTTTTTTCATGGCTGAGTACAGTGTAAAAGCTACATTTACCAGAAGGGAAAAAAAACATTAAGTTAGCAGCCTTGAGTCACAGATAGCAGCAGTATTCACAAGCACTGTGGAGTTTAATACACCTCAGTGCTGAATGACTAATACAGGTCTGCCTGAAGCTGGTTGTGATTCCCCAGAGTAAGAATGGCATATTCATATTACAACTTGATGTCTGTGCTAGAAAATGGTCAAACCAAGAATGAAACACTGCACAGTTCTAGAGGATACCAAGCATTTTGTAGTCTGTTGTGTATCGCATCCCCTATAGTTGTATAATAACAGCCTGCCCACCCTAACCCAGCCATATTGGTTCTAACAGCTTATTGTGCTTGATCAAGACCTTGTGGGTTTACATGACAAATATATCATTCCTTCCTTGTTACCACTTTCTTAACTTTAAAATGGTCTAAAATGTCAAAAATATTCTGTCTTATCCAAACAAATATTCGTTTTATTAAAACAAGATTTAATTGCTGTACTTTGCACATGATCCTATCATGAATTTTCTTTTTTATTAACTGCGTAGAATGAGCTCATGACAAGAGTGTCAAACAGCACCTGATGACTAATGAAACACCCTGTGAAGTCCCTGAAATGTGATCACCACCACAAAAAAGCTAACTCCTCACCCCATTTCTGACTCAAGATAAAAAGTCTAACATACTGAAGGCAGCAAAGGTGAGTAATCTGTGGCATTTACAGAGTGACTCCAATATGTAAACAAAACTCATACTCATTCTCCAAATGTTAAAACGAGATTTAGCACAGCCAGGGGTATAGAATAATCAGGTCAATCCCTTACCGTATGTCAGCATTTCCCAAAATTTTGTCCATGAAATATTAAAAGGGCAAGTTTAAAATGCCACAACTCTCCATCTGGGAGCATCGCCATGCATATTATTAGCCTACGAAGGCTCTGGGAAGTCATGCAGCAAAGAAATTGGTTTTGTTAATCTAGCGTTTCCCAAAACTTACTTTTTTGTTTTGTTTGGTAAAACAGCAGTGGTATGAGAAGAGTTTGGGAAATGCCACTCAAAGATCACTATGTATACATGTATTAATTATTTGTAAAAAATTAAAATATAACATCTGAAATATCTTCGATGATTGCAGAGAATCTACTAAAGGAAATGCAGTGCCTCAGGGTCAACATGTGTTAGTTGATAGCTTTATTTGGTAAAATGACAAGGAAATATCATTTACTGTATATTCAGTGATGCCAAAAATTAAGGACAAAAAGCCTGTTTTATAGTACTGTCGCTTGGCACATAATTCCGATAAAATGGATAAAAACATACCTATATTTGGGCTGACAGCATTTTAAATGCTCAGTAAGAACATATAACTGTACTTATTTTAAAACCAATGAATCAGAAAACAACTAAGTGCCTGACTTCAGAAGCTCATAACCTTAATAATCTCTCATGTTACTGACCACACTGAGACTATCTACTGATACCAAAACAATGGCACCTACTGAAGATTATTACAATACTTACCACATTACAAAAAGAATCCAGACCAATGTTATGTACATACTTAGTACATTCTGGATTAGACCAAGTAAAATTTAACAACAAGCTGAACAGCATTCTATAAAACAAAAACAAAAAGTCAGTTAGGCTAATTCTGTCTGTTTTTCTGTGCTAAGGACTCACAGTGAGAAAGAAGACTGTCTTGGAATTTGATGACTGAATCAAATCAATTCTTTATCTGAAGTTTATCTACACTTACCTTAAAAGAAGTTCTTTGGGCAACTTTTTGTTAATAAGGCCTTCATCATTATTTGAGAAAACCTAAAAGGTAAAGAAGGGAAACTGTAAAAAATGTTCTTCAATCAATTATTAAAAAGTTATGTTTTTTAGGTCAAAGCAGTCCCAATCACTGTTCTAATTTCATGAAGCCACCATACCTCAATATTGATAGATACAAGACTAGTTTATGTCCTATCACCATTTCATAAAAATGGCAACACACAGCCATTTGTATACTACATTGTATTAGAGGTTCTAGCCAAGACTATTAGACAAGAAAAAAAATGGCATCTTGATTGGAAAGGAAGAAGGAAAACCAGCTCTATTCACAGACGACATAATCTGTATGTCATAATTTGTATATAGAAAATTCTCAAGAGTCACAAAAAAGTCTAGAACTAATCAAGAAATTCAGCAAGGTTGCAGGATACGATATACAAATATACATTTATATAAAAATAAATTATATTTCCATACATTAGCAAGGAACAACCTGAAACTGACATTAAGAAAATAATCACATTTACAACAGCATTAAAAAAGATAAAATATTCAGGAATAAATTTAACTAAGAAGTGCAAGACTTAGATACTGAAAACTTATACAAAACATTGTTTAAAAAAAATTTAAAAGACAAATATGCTTGCATCCCATATTCAAAAATTGGAATATTTAATAGTGTTAAGTTAGCAACATTTTCAAACTGATCCATAGATTTAATGAAATCTCTATCAAAATGCCAGCTGCCTTTTTTGAAAAATTGAAAAGTTGATCCTAAAATTCATATGTAAGTGCAAAGGATCTCGAATAGCCAAAATACAGTCATGCACTGCATAACATTTTGGTCAATGAAGGACCACATATACAATGGTGGTCCTCTAAGATTACAAAGGAGCTAAAAATTTCTTATTGCCCTAGTGACACTGTAGCCATCATAACATTGTAATGCAATATATTAGTCATGTGCTTGTGGTGATGCTGGTGAGCAGTGTTTATAAAGTGTATAGTACTGTACGGGTAGTGTCCTAGGCCTTCTTCACATTCACTGACTCTCCCAGAACAACTTTAAATCCCATAAGCTCTATTCATGTAAGTTTCCTATACAGGTATGCCATTTTTTATCTTTTACACTGTATTTTTACTGTAGCCTTTCTATGTTTAGATACACAAATACTTACCATTGCATTACAGTATTCAGTACAGTAACATGCTGTATAGGTTTGTAGCCTAGGAGCGATAGGGATATAACATACAGCCTAAGTGGGTAGTAGGCTATACCATCTAGCTTTGTGTATGATGCTCATACAGTGACAAAAATCCCCTAATGACACAGTTCTCTGAATGTATTCCCATCATTAAGCAATGCAGAACTGTAATCTTGAAAAGGAAAACAAAGTTGGAAGAGTCACACTTCTTGACTTTAAAACTTACTGCAAAGCTACAGTAATTCAAACACTGTGGTACTGGTATGAGACATATAGTTCCTTGAAATAGAAGTGAGTGTCCAGAAATAAAACCTTATATTTATGGACAACTGATTTTTGACAAGGTTGCTAAGATAATTCAATGGGGGAAAGAATATTTTCAACAAATAGTGCCAGGTAAACTGGGTGGTTACACGTAAAACAATAAAGTTGGACCTCTACCTCACATCATATAAAAAATTAACTCAAAATGGATCAAAGATCTAAAGAAATATGAATTAAAACTATACCCTTAAAAGAAAATATAAGCATAAATCTTGGTGACCTTGGATTATGTAACAGCTTCTTAGATATGACAACAAAAGTATAACCAACCAAAGAAAAAATTGGACTTCGTCAAAATTAAAAACCTCTGTGCTTCAAAGGGCATCAAGAAAGTGAAAAGAAAACCCACAAGATAGGAGAAAACATTTGCAAATCACATAACTGATAAAGAGGTTGTATCCAGAATATATGTAGAACACTTACAATTCAACAAAAAATAAACCACATTAAAAGCGAGCATGTGATTGTAATAAACATTTCTGCAAAGCAGATACACAAATCACTAATAAGCACATAAAAAAAGTTCAACATCATTAGTCATTAAAGAAGTGCAAATCAAAACACAATATACTTCACAGCCACAAGGATGGTTAAAACCCACTAAATAACAACACATAACAATGAGAATGTGGAAAAATTAGAACCCTCATACACTGCTAGTTAGAACGTAAAATGGTAATAGCCACTTTGGATAACAGTCTGGCAATTCCTCAAAGGTTAAACAAAAAGTTACTATATGAATTAGCAATCCCAACCATAGGTAACTACCTAAGAGAAACAAAAATGTGTCCATACAAAAACTTGTACATGAATGTTTATAGCAGCATTATTCAAAATAGCCAAAAAGTAAAAACAACCCAAATGTCCATCAGCTGATGAGTAAAATGTGGTATATCCATACAATGGAAAACTATTCTGCAATCAAAAGAAATGAAGTACTCGAATACATTATAACAGGAATGAACCTTGAAAATATTAAGCTACATAAAAGACACACACACAAGGCCTACTATATGATTCCACTTACATTAAATATCTATAAAAGTCAAATCTATGGAAACAGAATATAGATTAGTGGTTGCTTAAGACTGGGGAGTGACTGACAGATATAGGGTATCTTTTTGGAGCTATAAAAATGTTCTTGAATTAGACAGTTGTGCTGAAGACACAACTTGGTGAGTATACGAAAACACATTGGATTGTACATTTTAAATGGGTGAAATTTACAGTACATGTGTAATAGCTCAATTTAAAAAATGAATTTAAAATATACCACAATCCACAAAAGCAAACTGCAGAATGGAAATAGTGCCATAAATAGTACCCTATATTCGGTTTTTAAGTATTTTCAATGATAGTCTAGTGGTATATGTGAGATACTAACATCCATTAAAAACCTACTGTATTCCAAGCTCCAGTAAGCAATGTTAGAGAAAACAGCTAAATTATCTAATTAATATTTTTCTAATTCCTTGAAGTATAAAGTTAGGTTACTGATTTGACATTGATCTACTTTTTAATATAAGCATTTAAAGCTATAAATTTTCCTCTGATCACTGCTTTCACTGCATCTCATAAGTTTTGATATATTTTCATTTTCATTAATCTCGAAGTATTTTCTAACATCTTTTGTTATTTCTTCTTTCACCCATTGGTTAATTTACATATATTTGTATAATTTTCAGTTTTCCTTCCATTTTTGATTGTGGTCAGAGAAGATAATTTATATGATTTCTATCTTTTGAAATTTATTGAAATTTGTTTTGTGGCCTAACATAAGGTCTATCCTGGAGAATGTTCCATATGCACTTGAGAACACGATGTATTCTCCTGTTGTTGGGTGGAGTGTTCTATATATCTCTGTTAGGTCAAGTTGGTTTATAGTGCTGTTCAAATCCTATTTCCTTATTGATCTGCTGTCTAAATGCTCTGTTATTGAAAGTATGATACTGAAGTCTCCAACTGTTTTTGGGGGTGGTGGTGAATAAAAATCTTCACATATCTTAACAACCGTCAGAAGGATGAGTTTATTTTCTGTTACAACAAAGACCAGTGAGTCAATGTTACAAGACTTCAACTCAACACATGGAAAAGCTTCCTAATAATAAGACTAGCCCATACTAGAATGCTCTACAATTTGAAGTAGTGACACGGAGCTCCTGCAGAAACAACAGAACCAGAAATGTCAGAGAAAGGAATCCCTTCCTTCAGTGGGAAGCTTGAATAGGAAGGACCAAATCTAATTTATTGAGTCTACCATCCAGGTTCTGCTATGTACTTCGTTACCTTGGGCATGTCATTTAACTTTTCTATGCCATGGTTTCCTCTTTTGTAAAATGAGGAATAGTAAGAGACCTGCCACAAGGGTTGTTGTAAATTCAATGAGTTCATATATGCAAAATGCCTAGAATAGTCTTGGCAAATAGTTACACGCTCTGTAAATAATAGCTATAATGATGGCTGTAAAGTCTCCAAATATTGTAGAGCTGTCTGTTTCCTCTTTCAATTCTGTCAGTTTGCTGCACATAGATGGCGGCTCTGCTGTTTGGCCCATGTATGTTTATAATTATAACTTCTTTGGAACTGACCACTTATTAATATATAATTACCTTCTTTATCTCATTTTAATTTAAAGTCTATTTTGTATATTAGTACTATTTGCATGGAAAGTCTTTTTCCATCTTTTTACTTTTAACTTTTTTGTCTTTGGATCTAATAAGAGTATCCTGTAGAGATCCATAATTGGATCAGGAGTTTTGGGGTTTCTTTTATCCATTCTTCCAGGCTCTGCATTTAATTGGTGAATTTCATACTTTTACATTTAAAGTGATTACTAATAAGAAATTACTTACTTTTGTGCCATTTTGTTATTTTTGTATTCTGTAGTTAAGGGTATAATCACTTAAGAGTCAATTAGGTAAAGCTGGTTGATAGTGATATTCAAATCTTTTATATACTTACTGATTTCTTTTCTGATTTACGGATTCTGTCAATTAGGAGGAGAGAAAAAAGTGTTAGTTTATCAAACTATGACTGTGAATTTGTTCTCCCTTTGGTGCTGTCAGTTTTTTGCTTCATGTATTTTGAAACTTTGGTGTAAGGTAAACACACATTTAAGACTGTTATGAATTTTTAATAAATTGATCCTAATATCATTGTCTTTTTCTCCAAAAGACTTTGTCCCAAAGTCTACTCTAATATTAATATACAGCAACACTAGTTTTCTTCTGATTTTTCTATCTTTTTCATCCTTTTGCTTTCAGCCTGTACCTCTAAAATGTTTCTTATAGATGGCACATTTTGGCCAAGCCATTTTATCCCATCTGACAATTGCTAGCTTTTGAGTGTATAGCCTACTAACAGTTAATGTAATGATTGACATAACTGATTTTAAGTCTAATATCTTAATATTTATTGTCTATTTTCCTTATCTGTTCATTCCTCAGTTCCTGCTTTCTTAACTTCTTTTTGGGAAAGCAATATTTATTCAATTTTCTTTATTGACCATATAGCAATAGTTGTTTGTATTTCTTAATGTTTGCTCTAGTGATTACAGAGTGCATCTTTAACTTATCAAACTACATTTAATTTTCTCCTGCCTATTGTGCACTTATTGTCATATATCTTACTTATACTTACACTATGTACCCAATAATACATTGCAATTACTTTTGGTTTAAGCAGTCCATAATCTTTTGAATAAATGTACGTATAAAAGAAAGATTCTTTTTATAAGGTCCCTTATATTTACCTACATATTTACTTTCTGGTGAAATTTATTCCTTCCTTCAGATACAAGCTTCTTTTATTACCACTTTCCTTCAGCACTAAAGTACTACTTTTAACATTTGTTATATAGGTATGCGGTAGACAAACTGTCTTTGCTTTTGTCTGTCAGAAAAGGTCTTTATTTCTCTTGTATTTCTGAAGAACATTTCCCTGAATATAGCATTCCAGGTCAGCAGGTTTGTCCTGTTCATTAAATCACTTTTTAAAAGTTATACTACTGCACTCTGGCCTACATTGTTTCTGAAGAGCTGTCACCTATCATTCATATTTTTGTTCCTCTTTTTTATGTAATGTAATATCTTTTTATATAATGTCTTTCTTTTTTCTACCTCCTTTTAAGATTTCCTTTATAAAAATATTTTGGTTTTTGGCAATTTTATCATGATGTGCTGAAATTTAGACTTGTTTTCATCCTGCTGGGGTTTGCTGACTGTGTCCAGTCTGCTGTTAAAGCCCATGAAATGAACTCTTCGTTTCTGAAATCATATTTTTCATTTCTAATATTCTCATTTGGTTCTTTTTTATGGTTTTCCATCTTCCTGCTGAAATTTACTATATGTTTATCCATGCTGCTCAACATTTGGCCCATTGCTGTTTCTCTTATTTCTTCTTCTGACCAACGGTCACATTTTTTTATTTCTTTGCATGCCTCATATTTGTTATTTCATGCCAGATAGTGTGTGTAAAGAATAGTAATTTACAAAGATCAATGAAGCTAAGACCTGGTTCTATGAAAAGATAAACAAAATTGATGAATCCTTAGCTAGCCTCACAAAAAAGAAGACTGAAAATCAAAAATGACAGAGGAGACATTACAACTGATAAAACAGAAAAACAAAAGATAAGTAAGAGACTACTATGAACACCTACACACCAACACATTGGACAACTTGGAAGAAATGAATAAGTTCTTAGCAACATACAACCTATGAAGACTGAATCATGAAGAAATAGAAAATCTAAACAGACCAATTATTATGACAGAGATTTCCTCAGTAATCAAAATCTCCCAAAAAACAAAAGTTCAGGAACAGATGCCTTCACTAGTGAACTCTACAAAACACTTAAACAAGAATGAGTACCAATCCTTCTCAAGCCCTCTGAAAAAAGCAGAAGAGAAGGGAATATACCCAAACTCATTTTATGAGGCCAATATTATCCTACCAAAACCAGACAAGGACTCTACAAGAAAATTACAGGCCACTATCCTTGATGGACATAAAAATCCTCAGCAAAATATCAGCAAACCGAACTCAACAATACATTAAAAGGATCATACACCATGATCAAGTGGGATTTATTCCAGGGATGCAAGGATGATTCAACATTCACAAATCGATCACTGTTATACCATATTAACAAAATGAAGGATAAAAAATCATATGATAATCTCAATAGATGCAGAATAAGCATTTGACAAAACTCAACATCCATTTATGATAAAAACTCTCAACAAAGTAGGTACAATGGGAACATGCTTCAATATAAAAAAGGCCGTATATGATAATCCCAAAGCTAACATCATACTCAATGGTAAAAAGCTTAGTTTTTCCTCTAAGATCAGGTATAAGTCAAGGATGCCCACTCTCACCACTTTTATTCAACATAGTATTAGAAGTCCTAGCCAGAGCAATTAGGCAAGGAAAATAAAAGGCATTCAACTGGAAAATAAGTAAAACTGTCATTATTTGAAGATGACATGATATTACATACAGAAAACCTAAAGATTCCAGCAAAAAACTATTAGAACTAATAAATAAATTTGGTAAAGTTGCAGGTCACAAAATCAATATACAAAAACTTGTTGCATTTCTATACACTAATAATGAACTATTGAAAGAGAAATTAAGAAAATAATCCCATTTACAATTGCACCCCCACAAAATTAAATACCTAGGAATTTAACCAAGGAGGTGAAAGATCTGTATGCTGAAAAATATAAAACATTGATTTAAAAAAATTGAAGAAGACACAAATAAATGGAAAGGTGATATCCCATGCTCGTGGAAAAGAAATAATACTGTTAAAATGTTCATACTAACCAAAGCGATCTATAGATTCAATGCAATCCCTATTAAAATTCCAAAGGCATTTTCACAGGAATAGAACAAACAATTCTAAAATTTGTATAGAACCATAAAAGATGCAAAATAGCCCAAGCATCCTTGAGAAAGAAGAAAAAACTAGAGGCATGCATTATGCTCTCTGACTTCGAACTATATTACAAAGCTACAGTAATGAAAACGGTATGGTACTGGCATAAAAGCGGACACATAAATCAATGGAACAGATTAGAGAGCCCAGAAATAAACCCACACATATATAGTCAACTACTTTATGGCACAAGGATCCAAGAATATATAATGGGCAAAGAACAATCTCATAAATGATACTGGAGAAAACGAACAGACACATGCAAACAATGAAACTGGGCCACTATCATACATCATACACAAAAACTAACTCAAAATAGATTAAAGACTTTAATGTAAGACCTGAAATCATAAAATTCCTAGAAAAAAACATAGGTGGTAAACTGCCTGACAACAGTCTTGGAAATGATTTTTTTGGATTTGACAACAAAAGCAAAGGCAACAAAAAGCAAACATCAACAAGCAGGACTACATCAAACTAAAAAGCTTCTGCACAGCAAAGGAAACCACTCAACAAATTAAAAACAACCTACAGAATGGGAGAAAATATTTACAAATCATATATCTGATAAATTAAGATCCAAAATATAATTTAAAAAAACTCATACAACTCAAGAGTGGGGGGAAAAAATTCGATTAAAAAATGAGAAAATAGTCTGAATAGCCTTTTTCCAAAGAAGACATAAAAATGGTCAACAGGTATAGCCAACATGAAAAGGTTCTCAACATCACTAATCACACCTTAGAATGGCTATTATCAAAAAGACAAGAAATAATAAGTGGTGGTGAGGACATGGATAAAAGGAAACCCTCATGAACTATTTGTGAAAAATCTAAATTGGTATAGCCACCATGAAAAACAGTATGGATGTTCATCAAAAAATTAAAAATAGAAATACCACGTGATCCAGCAATTCCACTTCTGGGTATTTATCTGAAGAAAACAAAACACTAACTAGAAAAGATATCTGTACCCGCATGGTCAGCATTATTTATAAAAACAAGACATGGAAGCAACCTAAGTGCCCACTGATGGATAAATGAAAATGTGACATATATACATATATACAAACACAATGGAATACTATTCATCCACGAATAAGGAAACATCACAATTTGTGACAACGTGAATGGACCCTGAGGGCATTATGTTGAGTGAAATAAGTCACAGAGAGAAGGACAAGTATGATCTTATATGTAGAATCTAAAAAAAGACAAAGAGCTCATAAATACAGAGAATAGATTTGTTGTTGCCAGAGGCAAAAGTCTAGGGGAGGGCAAAATGGGTGAAGGGGGTCAAAAGGTACAAACTTCCGGTTATAAAATAAATAAGTCATGTGGGTATAATGAACAGCATGGTAACTGTAGTTAATAACACTGTGTGGCATATTTGTAAGTTGTTAAAAGAGTATATAAATCTTATAAATTATCATCTATCATCTACATGTTGATGGATGTTAACTAGACTTATTGTGGTGATCATTTCACAATTACACAAATTTAAGTCCTTATGTTGTACACCTGAAACTAATATAATATTATGTCAATTATACCTGAATTTAAAAAAAAAAAAGTAATTTATCTCTATAAAGGGCAGTTCCTTCTTCAGCTAGGTTGCTTAGGGGGAAGTACGAAGGTAGCGGGAGCTCATTTGTTTTAATCTATAGTTGAGCTGGGTTTGAGATTTGTTGTGGCATTAAATTCAAGACTGACTTAAAATTATTTGGGGTGAGAGCAGAACTTCACATTCAGGAAAAAATGGGATCTGAGCACTGGTGAAACTTCACAGATCTCTTTGAGCTTTACAACCTAGCTGCTAGCTTTCAGAACTGTGAGAGATCTCTCTCTCTTTTACATTCTGGCTGTCAGCTGGGGAGTTAGTTGTCTTTGTGCTCCAGTAGCACCCTCTGCTGTACGCACCTTAAGGAGATCTCTGTTTCTGCCTTGTTAACCTACTCCACCTTCTGAAGTGCTGTTGCCTTGTCCCTGGTAAAACCTGGATAGCCATCGAGGGATATTTCTCAACTCTCCTGCTATGCCTCCAGCCTGGGATAGCCCTGCCTTACCGTTGGTAAAAGCCCCTAATTCCTGAAAGTGATTTCTATGAACTCTTCTTCCCTGCCTCAAGCCTCATTGAGCAGGCTTTCCCCACCACAGGACCATTCTTAGCTCTCTTCTCATGGCTCCTGCCTCCAACATACTACATCCATGTACTCAGTGAAGGCCTGTGGGAAAGAAGTGGCAGGTAGGTGCAAGCCTTGCACTGTGGCTGGGGCTCCTCGGGATTCCAAATTGTCATTCTAGCTAGCCCACATGCAGTCAATAAGTTTGGCTGATTTCTCTTTGCCTGTCTATATAGCAGATTCTTCTTCCTCCAGCTATCCCACCACAGATGAAAGTATCTATGTCTCCTTTTTTCTGGGATGGGCTCATTATGTTCTGGATTCTAACTCATTTAGATTTGTGCCTTCAGCTCTCTGGTGGGTTTTAGAGAACTTCTATTGTCTAGCTTCTTCACATTTTCTCAGTCAGGGTGAAAACAACAGTGTCTAATTTTTGCAACTTTCAACATCCTAACAGAAAGTGGAAGTCTATATTATTCTTTATGATAGAAGAAAAACAGTCTTGGAGTAGATAAATGACTTGCCTAAGGTTTAGAACTAAAAAACAAAAACAAACAAAAACAGAAAAACTACAATTTAAACTTTTATCTCTTTACTCCAAGTCTAGGGTTCTTTGTACCACATGACAGGTAGTAAAAGCTATTTGACTCCGGGCAAGTCATTTAACCTCCAGTATTTCTAGTTTGTAAAATGAAGAGATTAATACAGAAACCCAAGTCTAATACTTCAGAATTTAATGAAGTTTGTGTTACTAAAATATATACTATCACACTGTTTCTTAAAACATAATTGTGTTTTTAGATGAATTTAGATTTTAGATGTCTAATAAGGATCACAAATTTATTGAGTACAAAAACAACTCCTGCTTTCTTCATCCCTACCCTAAACTACCCTTCCCATAGTCTTCATCTCAGTAAATGACAACTTTTTCCTATTGCTCAGGCTCAGACCATTGAAACTATCCTTGACTTTTATGTTCCACAACCAATCCATCAGTTAATCCTATGTATCACTGCAATAATAACATCCTATGTGGTTTCCTCTGTTTTTGTCCTTTCTCCCCTCACTCCTACCCCGCTTGTATTTTCTACATAGCAAACAGAATGGTCCTTTTATGAAATATGTCATATTATGTCATTCTTCATCTTAAACCCTGCAAATCACCTCCCCCCCGCCCCCAAAGAAAAAGACAATGTCCTTTAAGTGGCTTACAAATCCTATGTGATAGGGCCTCCCTGACTACTTTGGGGATAACAGAGAATGTACGATCCCTGGTTCCACTGGGGATCGAACCCAGGAGTTTCTGTGTATAAAGCAGATGTGCTAACTGCTGCGCTGTGGAACCACATCCTCCCTGACTACTTTAATCTCACCTCCTATCATACTCCCCTGTCTTACTTCACTCTAGTTGCACTATTTTCCTTGCTCTTCCTCTGACACACCAGGCATGTTCTTGCGTAAGGACCTTTGTACTCGTGTCCCTTCCTGGAACTCTCTCCAGGCATTCCCATGAAATATCTTCTGCTCAAATGTTACCTATCAGAGAGGCCTTCCCTCACACCCTACGTAAAAAACAACTCCTCCCTCCTCTCATCCATTCTCGCACTCTGCCCGAAAATGTCCTTTCTCTCTTACTCAGCCTTTTCTTTAAAGCACTTTTCATCACCTTACCTGTATTTTTATTATGTCTTCCCGCCGCTAGAATGTAAGTTCCATGAGGGCAGGCTTGTGTTGCATTCACTGCTGGATACCCACTGCCTAGATCAGTGACTGGCACAAAGTAGTACACTATAAATATCTGCTGAATAGAAAACCATAGGGAGGAAATTTTAATAGAAAGACACAATTACAGGGGCAGCACTGAGAATTGGAAAAGCTGAGTTTAAACCTTGATTCTGACTCCACAAAAACTTCCCCAATGACTGCCCTGTTCTGCTTCCCTAGACCCCCCTGCTCCAGTCCCATCTCTCTCATAGCCACCCCAGTGCTGGAAGTGGCAGTGGCTGAGGAAGACACTACACAAGGTGGAGGCGAGACACAAAAGGAGGCAGAGAAGGCAAAGGTAAAAGTATAGTTCAATTTATGGCTGTCCATATCTGAGCTTTGGTTGTCTGTGCTGGGAGGAGGGCGGGGTGGGCGGTAAGCCAACTAAATCCTGCAGGATGTCATTAAACAACACAAATGGAGAGTTTGTCATAAAATAAAGAGCTTACTGGCTCAGCTAATATAACACTGACTCTTAATCTTGGTGTAGTACACTCACGCCAGGCACTGGGCACAATCTTTAGTTCAGAAAGAAGCCACGGTGTAATGGTTAAGAGGCCAGACGCTGGAGACAGACTGGTTGAGTTCAAGTCCTGGCTCTGCCACTCACCAACTATGTGACCTTGGGCAAACTGCCTAATCAATCTGGGGCTATTAAATGGGTATAATGTCAATCTCATGTCAGAAGGATTAAATGAGATCTGATCAGCTTAAAACTGGGGCAGTGGAAGGGCTCTATGAAAGGAGAGTTATTACAATTAAGTACCAAAAATTATGCTCCATCCTCCCACCCCAGTGCAGACAAAAGGGAGATCAACAGTGTCAAGAGTAAGAAATTAATACAGAGAGAAACCTCTTCTTTGCATGATCATTATATAAGCTCCCTTAACTATACCATGTGATGGCAAATAGACCAAAACTGTCTGTAAACCTTGGATATGTTTTACTGTAAAGTTTTCTCCCCACCTTGTGCTTCTCAACACCAATACAGAAAGGGAAGTGCCAAAATAAGGGGAAAGACCAAATTAATGAGAATGGGAAAACTGTATGATAGAGTTTTCATATTTCATATTTCAATAAAATTAAACTGCCTTATGAGCTAAAGTATTAAGCAATAACAAAAACTTGACAATAAGTATCCCAATGTATATTTTGATCCATATGAATTAAAATTTAAATAATTATTTGATGTCTTTTTGCAACAATTTTAAAACATAGCACTAAAATAAGTGTAAAAATTACTATTAGGAAAAAATCTCAGAAAATAAAAAATTTTTTAGTTTCATCCCCCACGTCTAAATGGTTTTATGTAAAACACTGGTCTTTGTGATTAAAAAAGTGTCTATTCCTGAACACAAAATGATATGACAGGAGAAAATTTCAATACTATTACAGCCATTAGTATGACCCCAATCCAATAATGTCGTGCATCAAGTCCTCTTCATGTCATTTTTGTGAAAGAGGGAGAGAAAAGGAAGAAAGACTAGGCATTCCTACTCTATTCCAGGAACAACAAAAACGAGTATTCATAAGTGCTCAAAAACATTAAAATCCAAATAAAAGCACTAATATCCTAATCTATACATGGCAAGTATATTGGGGAACATATAATGATATACTACACATTACAGTGTAATCCAGTGTTTATATAAGGCAGATCCTGAGGCAAACTGCCTGGTTTTGAAATCTGGCTCAATTCACCTGGGCAAGTTACTTTACTTTTCTGTGCCTCAATTTCCCCATCTCTAAAATGGGAAAATGATATCTTCTTCACAGGGTTGTTGTGATGGTTAAATAAGATACATAAATAAGGTGCTTAGAAAAATACCTCAACTGTAGACTGTACAAAGTAAATGTCAGCTGTCATTTGTATAGAGACAGTAGAAATAAAATGGCTTAACTAAAAAATTTTTCATAGAGAAATAAAGAGACTTTCAAAATTCATGTGCAAAGTCATTTAAATCAACTGCTAAAGCCATATGTTTAGATGCGAGCATTTAATGAAGGGTAATATTATGGTGTCGAATATAGTTTTGGGGATCCTACAGGAGCCTCCTCATGCCGTTCCTGTGCCAACCATTCCCCACCTCCCTTGGAGCCCACGCATTATCTTACACACTCAAAATTCCTTCTATGAAATAAATTCTCAATGCTTAACAATACACAAAAAGCAAAGCATTCCCAAGTTTAGCAAAGCAATCCCTAGTACACAGCTACAGTAAAATGTTTTTATTTTACAGTAAATAAAACTCCAAATTTCACAATACTGAATCAAGGTAGGCTGTGGGTCAGAATGGAAGGGGTGGATAAAGGAGAAAGGAAAATGGACAATAGGAGGAATATGAGACTTCAGAGAGCTGTGAAAATTAATTCCTGAATATTCTACCTTTCTCCTTGCTATCACTGTAAGGGTTTTTCTCACACATAACATATAAAAATAAGTCACTGCAATATTTAAAACACTTAGATTTTTGTAAAATTCATTTTGTGAAATTCTTGCTGGCTCTATTAATTTGTAACTTAAAAGCAATTCAGAATTAAAAAGAAACATACAAAATAAAGAAAACATTAGTGTTATTTATGGGTGGTTCTTTTCCTGTAACCAACGCGCCACATATCTGGCAGTGAGAAATACAAAACATCCACCTTCCCTTACTACCATGCTCTCCTTAGTTAATAAAAGACAGAGCCAGCCACCGCTGCAAATGGTAGGTTTTCTCTCCAGAAGGCCAACTGGCACTTGCCGAAAACCCTACATGCTCAGCTTATTAGCACTTCCACTAATCTACATTAAATAACTGATAGTTAAAAAAACTAACAAACAAAACCTGTTCCTTAAAAATAGGCATTACCCACCCTCTCTCAAATATCCTATACCAAACATGTCCACAAACAGAAAGTCCAGCTCCTCTCTCCTTTTACACCCTTTGGAGGCCTCTGTAGAAATCACACCTTTGGTTGGCAATTAGCTGAATCTTGTCTATTCAAGTCAACACCTCAGTTGAGTGTTCAAGTCAGATTTTAAAAACGAGCTTAATGGGAGCCAGACGGTATGCCCACTCTCAAGTTTATTGAATAAAGGTAATGATTTAAGACGTTTACAATGTACTAACCATAAATTAAATCCCTGAGTGTGGGCGCTTAATGCCCCCATTTTTTAAAAAGGAAGAAGAAAACTCCCAAATTACAAATTTAAATTTCCACACGCTGAAAAACCTGTCAGAATGATGAATGTGAAAGAAATACACATGTGTTATACTACTTATATGAAATTGCATAAAAACAAGACAGGAAGCACACAGACTGCAATAAAAATAGTGTTAATATGAATATATATGAAATTCATACATATCCTTTTTTTTTTTTAACCACACCCTCTCTGGGTGGCTTCCCAGGCTCAATGGAGCCAAACAGCGTCACGCTGACCGGCGGTCCACTGTGTGGGGGGTCCCAGCAGTGACCCAGACATTCAACCGCGGAGAACGCTGCGTCGCGGTCGCCCCGGGGCAGGCGGGCGTTCCGCGTCCTCCAGGATTCCCCCTCCCTGGGGCCCGCCCAGCTCTGCCCAGCTCTGCCCAGCTCTGCCCAGCCCTGCCCAGCCCTGCCCAGCCCCGCGGACCCACAGGCCGCGCGTCCCGGCCTCTCTGCGACCCTGGCGCCGCCAGCCCGAACCCAGCAGGCGGCCACGCGGCGACACAGCCCAGGCTGGGAAGGGCGGGACCGCCGGGTCAACGCGGGTACCAGACTCACCATGGCCGAAGAGCCGCGAGCGCGCCCACAGCCCAGAGTCACAAGGCGCCGGCAACGCCCGTTGTCCTGGTGACGCCAGCTGGGCGCCCCGCCCCGTCCCTAAGGTGGGCTCAGGAGGCGGCCATTGGAGGAGGGCGGGCACGTGACGCTCAGGGGCGGTGCCCTTTGGACCGCCCCGTTCGCCCCCACGCCTTGGCTTTTGGGCGGGGCCTCGTGGTCTTTCCTGCTTTGCATCTGGTCCATCATCACCCAGATCACTTTGACATCCCTCATCTAACACATAATCCAGCCAGCTGGAAGAGACCTTTACAGTTTCTTTAAGAAACAGATTACACAGGTAATGCACAATTACCGAAGGCGTTTTAAACTAATTAGAAGATTAAAAAGAATAAAACTAAATTCCAGCACCTGAGGTAAACACTGCTTATATTCTAGTTTATCTTTCCCTGAGCTTCCAACGAAATATATATTATAATATACTGTATTCTTACAAATAGAAGCAAACTATACACACTCTTATAATCTTTTTTCAATTAAAAATTATTGTCTTTGCATGTCAATTCATGGTATAGCATCGTGTGTGTACATTCTAATTTATTAAATCAATCAGCAATTTGTTGGGTGTTTTTAATATGTTCAAAGGGAACTTTAGATATCCTCAAACTCAGCCAGCCCATTAATACTGTGAAGAAGAGACAGTCAACAGCCAACCTGGCATCTCTCCTTGAGTGACTAATAGGCATCTCAAATTTAACAAAGCCTTAACAAGATTTTTGATCCAAGTTTCTTACTCTCTAGTCTTCCTCATCCCAGCAAATATGCCCATTATCCCCTTGGTTGTTCAGAACAAAAACCTACAAACCATCCTTGAGTCTCTCCTTTCCTCACTCTTTACATCTAATCCATTAACAAATATTCTTGACTCTATCTTCAAATAAATCCTGAATCTATCCATTTCTCAGCAACTCCACCTCACAGTCACCATCATCTCTTGCCTAAATAAGTCTCCATGCCACATGCCTTCTCTCCTAGAGTCTACACAATAGCAGTGTTTTTGATGGCTTCTCATGGTATTTAGGAAAAAGAACCAAACTCTTCCCATGGTCTACAAGGACCTCCATGATGGACAAACTACTGCACTAACCTCACCTCATTCACTCCACACTAGCCATGCCTTTATTTTCTAATGTTCCTCAAACATGTCACTTTCCCAGTCTATGGCCATGCTTCCCTGAACAAGCCCCATCCAGGCTGATCTTAGAAGCTAAGCGGGGTTCTGGATGGGAGACCACCTAGGAAGACCAGATGCTGTAGGTATAAAAATTAAAAAATAAGGGATTGCAAATTGACAAGGTCCTTGCAATCTCTGAGGTCAACCAAGGGTTGCCTCGCCTAAAAAAAAAAAAAAAAATTCACTTTCCCACTTAAGAACCTTGGCAACAACTTCTTTCTTTATTTGAGATATTGTTCCTCCAGAACTTCACACTGCCCATTACTCCACCTACTACAAGTCAGTTACCTTCTCAAATATCATCTTCACAGAAGACTTCATTGACCACTCGATCTAAAAATAGCTCAACTCAGTTACTCTTTCTCATCAGTCACCCTCTCTTATAATTCTATCTTATTTTCGAAATACTTAGTATCCTTAGAAATTATCTTTTAATTTTTTTGGTATATTAATTACTGCCTGTCTCTTCAACCTGGAATACAAGATGTCTGTCTTGTTCCACTTCTGGGTTCCTAGTGTTTTAAACAGTTCATGGCTTACAGTGGGTGTTCAATAAATATCTATGGTTGATTGGATGAATGAATGAATGAATGAATGAGTGAATGAACATGTATCTTAGGACTGGATGTTCAGTTTGAAGAACATGACCTGTCAGAGTAGGGAGTGTGATAGAAGAAAAACTGTAATTACTGACAGCTTTTTTCTGTCTTATTATGAATTATACATAAAAGTAATAAAATATTAATGTATAGTTTAAAAAGTGAACACTCACCCAGTTCAAGAAATAGAACATTGCCAGAAACCCAGAAGATCTCATGTGTCCTTTCTCAATCTTAACTCCCTTTTTCAAGTGACCACTATAAATATTTATGGAAAACACTTTCTTGCTTTTTTTATATAATTTTTATATTTATTCATTTTCATTGCTATGAAGTATTCCATTGAATGTATAAACAAGAATATATCCATTCCACTATTGACGGGCATTTGGGTTGTTTAGGTCATTTCCTGTTTAAGACCATTGTACACAATGCAGCTATGAGCATTCTCCTAGTGCATATGAGCACTCATTTTCTCTAGGTGAGAGTTTTTCAATCTTGGCAATTTTGACACTTGAGGCCAGAAAATTCTTTGTTTTAGGTGGGTGTTGGGAAGGAGTCTACCCTATGTATTATAGGATGTTTAGCAGCATTCATGGCTTTTAACCCGCTATATGCCCGTGGCATGCACCCACTTGTGAAAAACAAAAATGTCTCCAGGTATTCCCAAGTTTTACTGGAAAGGCAAAATTGCCCCAATTAAGACTCACTGCTCTAGGGTGAATAACAAGGAGCAGAATTGCTGGTGTGTGTATCTTTAGATTTACTACATAGTGCCAAACTTTTCAGAGTACTTGGAACAGAAGTGACATGGAATTGGCAGTGTAAGGAGCTCCAAGAATTGGTCCATTGCAAGAATTGGTTTCCCCAGCAAGAATTAAGCTGGTGAAAACAGACAGAATCAACTTCTTTGGAACTCTGGAGTCTAATCAGACATTTGTGTCAATCAGGGAGTGCCTAATGAAGAAAGAGGTAGCTGATTTTGGTAAGAAATATTATGTGGTTTTTGCTTACCTGACTAGCATTCACTATTCCCCAGTTAGTATCGGCCTTGTGAACAATGACCTGTTTTCCTGGTACAGCTTACAGGCATCAGGGGAAGCAGTACAGACTTTGTTTTCAAAAATTGGGATCATGCATTTTACTTGTCTGGTGGTTTCCTAAAGGACTAGCACAGAAACTGACCTTTACATTGCCCCCATCAGGTTTGGAATGGCTTTCTGGGTGGCATCTGATGGAAGCATTTACAGATATATGCTACCTATTGCTGCCTGGGGCAAGGAACAAAGGATGAGGCAGACAGACCCAAAAGCCTCAGTATGAGGAGGAAAATTCTTGGGAGAATGAGAGCTGTGACGGACTACTGAGCACACTGGGGAACCTGGTACCAGTACAATACGCATGAGCATGGCCAGATGCATGCTCCAAAAAGATGTGAAAAGACCCTAGACTTATACCTCTGGCTGATATTTATACTCCACAATAAGCAAAAGGTGAAGGCTAAGGCAGAGTTGTGATCAACTTGGCTTAACATTTAAGGAAAATCCTAGCTCAGAGCCAATATGGCAAAGACCAAAGAAGTTTTTTTCTTTTTGTCTCCAGACATTTAAGGAAATATCTTCCAGTCACTAGCTGACTGCTGAGATAACAGAACAGAGACTTCAGTGAGCATACATGACAAGGAATACAATCTTTACAAAAAATAGTTTGGAAGAGTCACTAAACAAATGGACAACTTCAGTCCTCAACAATCAACACCAGAAAGCCCTGTAGAGGGGGAGAGAATTTATCAGGATGGAAAGCAGGTTAGTACCATCATCCCCAAAACTCCCTTGTTCTATTCTTTTATAGTCACCTCTTCTCTCAAATCCATCCTTTATCAAACACTGACCTACTTTTCATCTCTCTAGTTTGACCTTTTTAAGAATATTGTATAAATGGAATCATACAATGTACAGACTTTTGGATATTTCACTTAGCGAAGTCCACTTGAGTTCATCCATGTTATTATGTGAATCAATAATTCTCTCCTTTTTATTTCCGAATAGTAATCTATTGTATAGACATACCACAGTTTGTCTATCCATTCGCCTGTTGAAGAACATCTGGGTTGTTTCCAGTTTGATGTTTTAAATAAAGTTGCTATAAGCATTCACATACATACTTTTGTGTGACCATTAACTTACAACTCAGATAGACAACCAGGACTTGGATTTCTGGGTTATAGGGGGAAAGCATTCAATATTTCATTGGTAAGCATGATGTTAGCTGTAGATTTTTTTGTAGGTGCCCTTTATTAAGGAATTTCCCTTTTATTCCTAATTGGCTGGGAGGTTTTTTGTGCTTTTGTTTTGTCTTATTTTACTGAATGTGTATTTAATTTTGTCTGATGCTTTTTCAAAGTTCTCTGGTACTTGCTTTTGCTATTCTGCCCACACTATTTTGTTGCAATAAAACAGAGATAGTCCGTAGTAGGAATACTCCATCTTAGTCAACATCAGAAGTCCTCAAAATCTAATTTTAATTGAAATTTCCTTTTTCCTGTCTTCATCAGTTTGGATGCACTATAGCAAAGTCCCACAGACAGAGTGGCTTATAAACAATAGAAATTTACTTATCAGAATTTATTTCTTCTTCTAGTTATGGAGGCTGGAAGTCTGAGATCAGGGCGCCAGCATGGTTGGGTTCTAGTGGGAACCCTCTTCCAGGCTGCAGACTACTGTCTTCTTGTTGTGTCTTCACATGGTAAAGAGGGGGTAAGGGAGCTCTCTGGGGTCCCTTTTATAAGGGTACTAATTCCATTCAGGAGGGCCCCACTTTTATGACCTAATTATCTGCTAATACCATCGCATTGGCATTAGGATTTCAATATATGAATTTGGGGGTAGAAGGAAACACAAACATTTAGTCCATTGCATGCCCTTTCCTGGAAAATACAAAGACCTTAGAACATCTTAACTCCATTTCCCCCTTCCAATTTGTAAGCTATTTTCATGTATTTTAGTTTATTAAACATTTTAAACCTCACTAGATCTTACTATTGTTTTATGTAGTCAACAATCCTCTATATTTACCTATTTATTACTTTTCATTCTTTCCTGTATCTCTAGTCTTCCTTCGTGCATCATTTCCTTCTGTCAGAAGAATACTTTTGGTATTTTTTTAATGTGGAAATGCTGGTGTTAAGTTCTGTAGTTTTTATGTGTCTGAAAACAAAAGGTCCTATTTCATTTTCTTTACAAGAGATGTTTTCACTGGGCACAGAATTCTCTGTTGGCAGTCATTGTCTCTCTGTAATTGAAATATATTATTATTTTGCCTTTGGATTTTCATTATTTCTATGGGGAAATCATTTGTAAGTTTTGTGTTTTCTCTTTTGAAGGTAACATCTCTTTTTTCTTTAGCACTTTAAGATTTTTTGGGCGGGGGATGGGTTGGCCTTTGGGTTTCAGCAGCTTTGCTATGATGTGCCTAGTATGGCTTTCTCTGTATTTATCTTTTTTTAGTTTTGTATGTCTTCCACTATCTGTGGTTTGATATCTTGTATCCATTGAGAGAAACTCTCAGCCATAAACTCTTCAAAAATTTTTCTGCCCATTCTTACTCTCCTTTTTTTCTAGCATATGCTTAAATTATCATATGCTTGATCTTCACACATTCTCTATATCTATTATTTTTATTTTATATATTTTCCTCTTCTCTCTTTATGCCGCATTCTAGATATTTTCTTCCAACATATGTTCCAGCTCACTAAATCTCTCTTCAGCAATGTTTAATTTGCTATTAAAGACATACACTGAGTTTTTCATTTCAGTTATAATTTTTGGTTGTATACTACATTTAAAAATTTTTTACAGAACCTAGTTCTCTGACATATTTCTCAGGCTTGTCTTGTATCTCCCTGAATATAGTGAATAGAGTTATTTTTAAATCTGTATCTGATAGCTCTAATACCTGGTTTCTCTACAGTTTTCTTTTTACTATTTGTTGTTTCTGATATTGTTCTCAGTTTTTTGTCTCTGTTTTATTTTAATTGTAGGCCAGATATGTAGTAGCAAAATCGTTAGAGTAATCTGTTCCCTAGAATGATGTATTTTTCCTCTAGAGAAGTTTTTACTTCTGGTAGGTACTTCCCACATTTTGCCAAGTAATATGAGTTAACTTTAAACCAAATTTAGTGACTGAGATTAGTCAAAGTTGAGCTACAATTTCTGCAAGAACCTGCCTTTGTTTGTATAACCATATTACTGATGAGGAGCATTGAGATCCCAACACAAAGCAAAGGAACTCCCCATCATGGTTGAACCATGTCAGTCACCTGTTCCCCTATCCTGACAAGACTATCAAAAGAATCACTCAATTTTTCATCTTCTCACTAGCCCCCTCTAAAATAAGTAAATAATCCTCCAGGGAGAAAGAGATCTTAATCACTAGTATCACCTTTCTGAACCCCTGCCCTTCAATGGAGCTTAGTCTAACAATTATTCACTATGTTATTAACTGCTTGATGCCTTTAAGTAGATGTTATCAAATTTTGTGCAGATTTCTCATCCTCAGAAAGAGACATATCTAATTTATTTCACCATTCCCAAAAGTAAAAATTCCCTTAACCTTTACCTATTCATGCCTTAGAGATATAGATATCATAAGCATAAGTAAATAGGTATGATACAAATTAGCAGATACAGGTACTATATAGTATTGTCTAGAGTGTATTTTATTTTTTACATGAATAGTATCATAGTGTATATACAGTAAATGTCTTTGTTTTCTCAACAGTATGTCTTGGACTTCTGTATTAGACCATATAGATCTTTTTCATTGTTTTCTGAATAATACCCACTAAATTCATAATAATGGATATCCCTGATAAAGATTTGTTTTGATACAGTTGGTAGTCAAAGGGTACTTTGGTTTTTATATAATATTTTGATTTTTTACAAGGTGAATGAACTCATTTTGACTTGTGTAATTAGAATTTTGAAAAATGAGTAGAATTATACTAGTATAAAAGGGCATTTTGGAGTAAGAAAGAAAACATTTGGGTGTGAGAGCATCATTTTGCCAGACAACTTCTTTGGCATTGGGGGTTATTTTTAAACATACTATCTTTATAGTATCTTTTCTTCTGCAGCCTTTTAAAAATCCTACTGCTCTTCCATTTTTTCCCCCAATAATTTGGTCAATATCACTACTTAATCAATCCATACAATTCCCTCTGTTCACTGGTAACAGAATCTCTTGCTCTGAATAGTGAGTCATTCTTTCCATATTTTTTCCCTTTTGCTTCTGTAGGCACACATTGTGCATTTTTTGTGGGACCTGGAGAAGGTGAAGTTAAGAATTTTATTTTTTTCATGTGAATGAAGATAAAGTTTCTTAAAAACCAAGTCCAAATAGCTACAGAACAATCCTTTTGTTTGCTCATTTACTCTTGCACAGACTATTTGGCAGGGCCCTCTTAAAAGTCAGTAGACAGGAAAATATGCTGTCTTAAAATATAATGAAAAACAGTGGACTTCTAATTATTCTCCCGAGGCTATTTATATCCTTTTCAATAAATTAAAGCAAGCTTGGCCACCTTTTTATGGATGGCATAAAAAGTAAACAGGAACTGAGACGGCAGATGGCGTGCCTAGCAATCTAAGATGCAGAATGCAAGTCTTCCCAGAATAAGGATGCCCTTCCACAGGTTTAACTGGGCATTGATTCAGTGTCTGGTGGCAGCGCATGGGGGGCATCAGGAAAGCCATCAGTGGTTATATGCAGTATCTCTCATGTGCTCTGGCTGCTCTCTCTTGATCCCAACCTAGCTTCATTCCTCGACTTTACCAGTCAACCTCCTCCAACTTGAATGTTCCTTGAGACTGCTTCTCAACTTCTTGTTTCCTCATCAGTTGTTTGTTGAATGAATGAATGAATGAATGAGAGCTAAGCAATTTGTTCATGGTCATAGTACTACCAGGTAATAGAACCCACTTGCTTCTGTGTTCAGCACTCTGCTACCCACTGAGGAAATAGAGGAGAAACACAAAATATCTCTCTCTCCTTTTCCCATTACCTGAGTCTAAGTCAATTCTAGTTAAGCGCCTGGAAAATTATAGTATATCCTTATGGAAGTGTATATACTGTTATATCCTTATGGAAGTGTATATACTATTATTTTTAGATGACTTAACCTAATTATTGTTGATTTGCTAACTCATCCACATTGGATTTACCTTGGATTTACCTTCCAATACATCACATTCAAAAGAGAATATTTGCACATAGCTTGATGTATACCTTCAGACAGTAAACTGAGGCTCCAAATAAATACAAAAGTATTTAAAGTATATGAGTTGGTATGTTGAATGAAGATGGTAGATGGATTGTGATCAAAGCACAAATTTATTTTTACCTGCTACTGTTCTTTCAAACATTATTTAATGGGGACAATCGTTCCTGTCCTCCAACTTCCAGTGGGTCCATGGGTTTTTCCCCACTCTACAGTAACGGTCTTACTACCACTTAAATTTACAAATACAGTTTTGTTTCAGAAATTGGCACGAGACACTTAACGACTGAAATTCAGAACTTCATTTGGCATTAACTCATCTCCTCTCCACCTGTGTGGGCCCCCATGTCCCTTGTGGATGCATCTCTGTTTTGAGATTCCTTACAGTTCTCTGCTCGGCCCTTGGGCGGCTTACATAAACCTCTGTACTCTTCTTGCTAAAGCCTCTTTGCCTTTTTTAATAGCTTGCATGGCAGAACCAAGACAACCCCATGCCAACTCTCTTCCCAGCAGGGTCTACATTCGGTCCTATGCTTTAACAAATTTAGGGGGCATAGGAGTGGAGACTCCAGCTCAGCCAACAGGAGACATTCTAAACATGGAAAAGAACTATGCATGAGGAAATGGGCCATTGGATCCAAGCAGAATAATGGAAGTCTCTTCAGAAGTTATCTCTCCATTGCTGGGTTTTACTAAACAAGAAATGGAGGACAAAGGAATGATTAACCCAACTATCGGTTGACAATAGATTAATGGCAGAATCTAGTTTTCTGATGGCCAAGCATCTTAAGCCCTTCTATCACACCACTTCTCAAAGTAAATTTAAAACTATCTATGCCCTTGCTACACTTCAGTAAAAAGCAAAGTCAACATATGGGCTGAGAGACACTTAACATGTCACATCTTTAGGTTGGCTTCTCACCTGCCTTCTCACAATGTCCCATGTACATGATGACCATTCTTCTAAAAATGAAGATTTGGGTGCATAGCCTGACAAATACATGTTATACCAATGAGTACAATAAGACTGTATTATTAATACATGAACTATCTGAGGGAGATCTGGGATGAATGGTCCCCAGAATAGCAATCATCAATGTTTAATGGTTATGAGTTCCACAGGGAATTTAGTGGAGTTGGTCAGTTTGCCCTGCTTTCCCAGAACAAGAAGAAGTGGTTCAATGGTTACTCAGAGATCTGTAAAGTGAGAATGTCAATGTTAGACATGATAGAAGATTAGAGTATACTTATCCTTCTTGCTGCTGTAATTAGCCTTGCTCAATTCACCTACTCTTTATTGAGCACGTAGTCTGTGCCATGTACTGAGCTAGAAGCTAGATACAAAACAAGACACAGCCTCTACCCTCAAGTGGTCTACAGAGTCATGCAATGTAAGGTGCCATGCATATAGAAATTATTATACATACCCGTTCTATCTGTAGAAAGTTTTTATTTACAAAGTAATCCAATCTCAAGAAACCTAATATGTTAGGTAGCACTGTCATCTCCATTTTATAAGTAAAGAAACTGAGGCCCACAGTTGTAAAGTGATGTGTTCCTGGTTCCACAGATGCTAAGTTGCAAAAGTCAGACTTAAACTCAATTCTTCTGACTCCTTTCAGAGTTGTCCCCCTCAATAGCATTTGCATCTCAACAGGAATGAATGTCTTTAGTGAAAGCTGCGGGATTCAAACCAGGGACTGCAGAAGCTATTGGGGAGATTAGAGCACTGCTGTCCTGCCACAGTCTCTGAAAAACCAGTACAGAAGCAACCTGTGGATAACACCCATCTGGAAATAAGTCTTACTGGGGAGTAGGGGCAGGGCTGTAGCCTCTGTCCTTGGCTGCCTTAACTACTTTCCTGCGAAGTCCAAAGCTTGTCTTCCTTTGGGGCCAAGGCTTCTGAATTGCTTTCTGAGGGCTCATTCCTACTTTTCATTAAATTAGGTGCAAACACTCTGAGTAAACAAAAATTCACTACCATTGGCAGCCTGCTGCTAACTGCTACACCCTGGATGGTTTTCTTTTAGTTAATAATTCAATTGCCACCAAAA